>NC_136473.1:114902227-115043922 GCF_902686455.1 Sciurus vulgaris | reverse complement strand
CCCAAAAAACACTCCACATTAGCCTGAGAAACCCAGGGTCCGGCTGGATGCCCACACCACGCTCCACACTAGCCTGAGACACCCGGGTTGGGGTATATGCCCAGACCACACTCAACACTGCCCTGAGATACTGGGGTAGAGCTGGATGCCCTGATCAACCTCCACACTAGCCTGAGACACCGGGATAGGGCTGGATTCCCAGATCACACTCCAGACTAGCCTGAGACACCGGGGTCGGCTGGATGCCCAGACAACGCTCCACACTAGTCTGAGACATCGGGGTAGGGCTGGATGCCCAGATCACACTCCACACTAGCCTGAGACACCAGGGTTGGGCTGGATGCCCAGTTCACACTTCACACTAGCCTGAGACCCCCGGGGTAGGGCTGGATGCCCAGATCACACTCCGCACTAGCCTGAGACACCCGTGGTAGGGCTGGATGCCCAGACCACACTCCACACTAGCCTGAGAAACCAGGGTAGGGCTGGATGCCCAGACCACACTCCAGACTATCCTGAGACACCCGAGGTAGGGCTGGATGCCCAGACCACACATACACTAGTCTGAGACACCGGGGTAGGGCTGGATGCCAAGACCCCTCTCCACACTAACCTGAGACAGCGGGGTAGGGCTGATGCCCCGAACACACTCCACACTAGCCTGAGACTCCCGTGGTAGGGCTCGATGCCCAGACCACACTCCACAATAACCTGAGAGAGCGGGTTCGGGCTGGATGACCAGATAACGCTCCACACTAGCCTGAGACATCCGGGTAGGACTGGATGCCCTGATCACACTAACACTAGCCTGAGACACAGAGGTAGTGCTGGATGCACAGATCAAACTCCACACTAGCCGGAGAAACCGGGGTAGGGCTGGATGCCCAGAAAACACTCCACCCTTGCCTGAGAAACCCGGGGTCGGGCTAGATGCCCAGATCACACTCCACAGTAGCCTGAAACACCGGGGTAGTGCTGGATGCCCAGATCACACTCCACAATAGCCTGAGATACCGGGATATGGCTGGATGCCTAGATCACACTCCACACTAGCCTGAGGTACTGGTATAGAGCTGGATGCCCTGATATCCTTCCGCACTAGCCTGAGACACCAGCATAGGGCTGGACGCCCAGACCACACTCCAGACTACCCTGAGAAAGCCGGGGTAGGGTTGGATGCCCAGACCACACTAAACAGTAGCCTGAGACACCGGGGAAGGGCTGGATGCCCATATCACACTCCACACTAGCGTGAGAAACCCGTAGTGGTGGATGCCTAGATCACACTCCACACTAGCCTGAGACACCGTAGTAGGGCTGGATGCCCTGACCACACTTACACTAGTCTGAGACACCGGGGTAGGGCTGGATGCCCAGACCACACTCCACACTAGCCTGAGACAGCGGGGTATGTCTAGATGCCCAGATCACACTCCGCACTAGGCTGAGACACCCTGGGTTGGGCTGGATGCCCAGATCACACTCCACACTAGCCAGAGACAGCGGGGTAGGGCTGGATGCCCAGATCACACTCCGCACTAGGCTGAGACTCCCGGGGTATGGCTGGATGCCCAGACCACACTCTACAATAGCCTGAGAGCCCGGGGTCGGGCTGGATGCCCAGACAACGCTCCACACTAGCCTGAGACATCCGCGTATGGCTGGATGCCCAGAACACACGAACACTAGCCTGAGACACCGGGGTAGGGCTAGATGCCCGGATCACACTCCACACTAGCCTGAGACACCGGGGTCGGCTGGATGCCCAGACAACGCTCCACACTAGTCTGAGACATCGGGGTAGGGCTGGATGCCCAGATCACACTCCACACTAGCCTGAGACACCATGGTTAGGCTGGATGCCCAGATCACACTCCGCACTAGCCTGAGACACCCGTGGTAGGGCTGGATGCCCAGACCACACTCCACACTAGCCTGAGAAACCAGGGTAGGGCTGGATGCCCAGACCACACTCCAGACTAGCCTGAGACACCCGAGTTGGGGCTGGATGCCCAGACCACACATACACTAGTCTGAGACACCGGGGTAGGGCTGGATGCCATACCCCTCTCCACACTAACCTGAGACAGCTTGGTAGGGCTGATGCCCCGATCACACTCCACACTAGCCTGAAACACCCTGGGTAGGCCTGGATGTACAGATCACCCTCCGCACTAGGCTGAGACTCCCGTGGTAGGGCTCGATGCCCAGACCACACTCCACAATAACCTGAGAGAGCGGGGTCGGGCTGGATGACCAGATAATGCTCCACACTAGCCTGAGACATCCGGGTAGGACTGGATGCCCAGATCACACTAACACTAGCCTGAGACACCGAGGTAGTGCTGGATGCACAGATCAAACTCCACACTAGCCGGAGAAACCGGGGTAGGGCTGGATGCCCAGAAAACACTCCACACTATCCTGAGACACCCGGGGTTGTGCTAGATGACCAGATCACACTCCACAGTAGCCTGAAACATCGGGGTAGTGCTGGATGCCCAGATCACACTCCACAATAGCCAGAGATACCGGGATATGGCTGGATGCCTAGATCACACTCCACACTAGCCTGAGGTACTGGTGTAGAGCTGGATGCCCTGATATCCTTCCGCACTAGCCTGAGACACCAGGGTAGGGCTGGATGCCCAGACCACACTCCAGACTAGCCTGAGAAAGCCGGGGTAGGGCTGGATGCCCAGACCACACTAAACAGTAGCCTGAGACACCGGGGAAGGGCTGGATGCCCATATCACACTCCACACTAGCGTGAGAAACCCGGAGTAGTGCTGGATGCCTAGATCACACTCCACACTAGCCTGAGACACCGTAGTAGGGCTGGATGCCCAGACCACACATACACTAGTCTGAGACACCGGGGTAGGGCTGGATGCCATACCCCTCTCCACACTAACCTGAGACAGCTGGGTAGGGCTGATGCCCCGATCACACTCCACACTAGCCTGAAACACCCTGGGTAGGCCTGGATGTACAGATCACACTCCGCACTAGGCTGAGACTCCCGTGGTAGGGCTGGATGCCCAGACCACACTAAACAGTAGCCTGAGACACCGGGGAAGGGCTGGATGCCCATATCACACTTCACACTAGCGTGAGAAACCCGGAGTAGTGCTGGATGCCCTGACCACACTTACACTAGTCTGAGACACCGGGGTGGGGCTGGATGCCCAGACCACACTCCACACTAGCCTGAAACAGCGGGGTATGTCTAGATGCCCAGATCACACTCCGCACTAGGCTGAGACACCCTGGGTTGGGCTGGATGCCCAGATCACACTCCACACCAGCCTGAGAAACCGGGGTAGTGCTGGATGCCCAGATCACACTCCACACTAGCCTGAGAACCGGGGTATGGCTGGATGCCCAAAAAACACTCCACATTAGCCTGAGAAACCCGGGGTCCGGCTGGATGCCCACACCACGCTCCACACTAGCCTGAGACACCCGGGTTGGGGTATATGCCCAGATCACACTCAACACTGCCCTGAGATACTGGGGTAGAGCTGGATGCCCTGATCAACCTCCACACTAGCCTGAGACACCGGGGTAGGGCTGGATTCCCAGATCACACTCCACACTAGCCTGGGACACCAGGGTAGGGCTAGATGACCAGATCACATTCCACACTAGCTTGAGACACCGGGGTAGGGCTGGATGCTAAGATCACACTCCACACTAGCCTGAGACACCCGGGGTCGGGCTGGATACCCAGTCAACGCTCCACACTAGCCTGAGACACCCGGGGTAGTGCTGGATGCCCAGATTACACTCCACACTAGCCAGAGACACCGGGATAGGGCTGGATGCCCTGATCACCCTCCACACTAGCCTGAGACACCGGTGTAGTGCTGGATGCCCAGAACACAGTCACAGTAGTCTGAGACACCGGGGTAGGGCTGGATGCCCAGATCACACTCCACACTAGCCTGAGACACCGGGGTCGGGCTGGATGCCCAGACAATGCTCCAAACTAGCCTGAGACACCCAGAATTGGGCTGGATGCCCAGATCACACTCCACACTAGCCTGAGACACCGGGTAGGGCTGGATGCCCAGACCACACTAAACACTAGCCTGAGACACCGGGGTAGGGCTGGATGCCCAGATCACACTCCACACTAGCCTGAGACAGCGGGGTAGGGCTGGATGCCCAGATCACACTCCGCACTAGGCTGAGACTCCCGGGGTAGGGCTGGATGCCCAGACCACACTCCACAATAGCCTGAGAGACCGGGGTCGGGCTGGATGCCCAGACAACGCTCCACACTAGCCTGAGACATCCGCGTAGGGCTGGATGCCCAGAACACACGAACACTAGCCTGAGACACCGGGGTAGGGCTGGATGCCCGGATCACACTCCACACTAGCCTGAGACACCGGGGTCGGGCTGGATGCCCAGACAACGCTCCACACTAGCCTGAGACATCTGCGTAGGGCTGGATGCCCATATCACACTCCGCACTAGCATGAGACAACGTTGTAGGGCTGGATGCCCAGATCACACTCCTCAGTAGGCTGAGACACCGGGATAGAGCTGGATTCCCAGATCACACTCCACAGTAGCCTGAGACCCCGGGGTAGGGCTTGATGCCCAGATCACACTCCACACTACGCTGAGACACCGGGGTAGGGCTGGATGCCCAGATCACACTCCGATCTAGCGTGAGAAATCGGTGTAGGGCTGCATGCCTAGACCACACTCCAGACTTGACTGAGACACCTGAGGTATGGCTCGATGCCCAGATCACACTCCACACTAGCCTGAGACACCGGGGTAGGGCTGGATGCCCAGATCACACTCCACACTAGCCTGAGACACCAGGGTAGGGCTGGATGCCCAGATCACACTCCGAACTAGCCTGAGACACCAGGGGTGGGGCTGGATGCCCACACAACGCTCCACACTAGCCTGAAACACCCGGGGTCAGGCTGGATGCACAGACAATGCACCACACTAGCCTGAGACACCCGGGGTTGGGCTGGATTCCCAGATCACACTCCACTCTAGCCTGAGACACCGGGGTAGGGCTGGATGCCCAGACCACACTCCACACTAGCCTGAGACACCGGGGTAGGGCTGGATGCCCAGACCACACACAACACTAGCCTGAGAAACCGGGGTAGAGCTGGATGCCCACATCACTCTTCAGACTAGCCTGAGACACCCGGGGTAGGGCTGGATGCCCAGATCACACTCCCCGCAAGCCTGAGACACCTTGGGTAGGGCTCGATGCCCAGATCACACTCCACACTAGCTTGAGAAACCGGGGTAGGGCTGGATGCCCAGATCACACTCCACACTAGCCTGAGACACCAGGGTTGGGCTGGATGTCCAGTTCACACTCCACACTAGCCTGAGACACCCGGGGTAGGGCTGCATGCCCAGATCACACTCCGCACTAGCCTGAGACACCCGTGGTAGGGCTGGATGCCCAGACCACACTCCACACTAGCCTGAGAAAGCGGGGTACGGCTAGATGCCCAGACCACACTCCAGACTAGACTGAGAAACCCGGGGTAGGGCTGGATGCCCAGACCACACTCCACACTAGCCTGAGACACCCGAGGTAGGGCTGGATGCCCAGATCACACTCCACACTAGCCTGAGACACCCGGGGTAGGGCTGGATGCCCAGACCACACATACACTAGTCTGAGACACCGGGGTAGGGCTGGATGCCCAGACCCCTCTCCACACTAACCTGAGACAGCGGGGTAGGGCTGATGCCCCGATCACACTCCACACTAGCCTGAGACACCAGGGTAGGGCTGGATGTCCAGATCACACTCCACACTAGCCTGAGACACCAGGGTAGGGCTGGATGCGCACACCACACTCACACTTGTCTGAGACACCGGGGTAGGGCTGCATGCCCAGATCACACTCCACACTAGCCTGAGACACCGGGGTTGAGCTGGATGCCCAGATCACACTCCACACTAGCCTGAGAAACCGGGGTAGGGCTGGATGCCCAGATCACACTCCACACTAGCCTGAGATACTGCGGTAGAGCTGGATGCCCTGATCACCCTCCACACTAGCCTGAGACACCCGGGGTTGGGCTGGATGCCCAAATCACACACCACACTAGCCTAAGACAACGGTGTATTGCTGGATGCCCAGATCTTTTCCACATTAGCCTGAGACCCCCGGGGTAGGGCTGATGCCCAGATCACACTCCACTCTAGCCTGAGACCCCCGGGGTTCGGCTGGATGCCCAGATCACACTCCACACTAGCCTCAGACTCAGGGGGTAGAGCTGGATGCCCAGATCACTCTTCAAACTATCCTGAGTCACCAGGGTAGGGCTGCATGCCCAGACCACACTCGACACTATCCTGAGACAGCGGGGTATTGCTGGATGCCCAGGTCACACTCCACTCTAGCCTGAGACACCGGGGTAGGGCTGGATGTCCAGACCACACTCCACACTAGCCTGAGACACCCGGGGTCTGGCTGGATGCCCAGATCACACACCACACTCACCTCAGACATCAGGGTAGGGCTGGATGCCCAGATCACACACCACACTAGTCTAAGACAACGGTGTATTGCTGGATGCCCAGATCATGCTCCACATTAGCCTGAGACCCCCGGGGTAGGGCTGGATGCCCAGATCACACTCCACACTAGCCTCACATTCACGGGTTATGCTGGATGCCCAGATCTCGCTCCCCATTATCCTGAGACCCCCGGGGTAGTGCTGGATGCCCAGACCACACTCACTCTAGCCTGAGCACCGGGGTAGTGCTGGATGCCCACATCACACTCCACACTAGCCTGAGACACTGGGGTAGGGCTGGATGCCTAGACCGCCCTCACACTATCCTGAGACACCACGGTATTGCTGGATGCCCAAATCACACTCCACAGTAGCCTGAGACGCACGGGGTAGTGCTGGATGCTCAGATCAACCTCCACATTAGCCTTACACACCAGGGTAGAGCTGGATGCCCAAATCACACTCCACACTAGCCTGATACAGCGGGGTAGGGCTGGATGCCCAGATCACACTCCACACTAGCCTGAGATACCGGGGTAGGGCTGGATGCCCAGATAGAATACACAGAGACAAACCCACATAAATTCAGGTATCTCACACCAGACAAATGCACCATAAACATACATTGGAGAAAATATAGCTCTTCAACAAACGGTGCTGGGAATACTGTAAATCCATATGCAGCAAAATGAAATTAAACGTCTATCCCTCACCCTGCAGAAAACTCAATTCTAAGTGAGTAATGGACTTCGGCATTAGACCAAGTGGAAGAAAAGTTAGGCCCAACTCTTCAACATATTGGTAGAGAAACTGACTCCCTGAGCAAGACTCCTCAAGTACAAGGATTAAAATAAAAATTCAATAAATGCGATAGCATCAAACTAAAAAGCTTCTTCACAGTAAAGGAAACAAGAGTGTGAAGAGGGAGCCTACACAATAGAAAATCTTTGTCTCCTGCACCTCAGAGAGAGCATTAATTTCTAGGATATACAAAGAACTCAAATACTTAACATCAAAAAGCCAGATGACCCAACAAATAAATGGGCAGAGGAACTGAGCAGACCCTTCTCAAAAGAAGAAATACAATTGATCAACAAACATATGAAAAAATCTTCAATATCTCTAGCAATTAGAGAAATGTAAATCAAAACTCTAAGATTTCATCTCGCTCCAATCAGAATAGCAATTATCAAAAATATAGTCAATAATAAATGTTGGTGAATATGTGGGGGGAAAAGTTTCACTCATACACTGCTGGTGGGGCTGCACATTGGTGCAACCACTGTGGAAAGCAGTATGGAGATTTCTCAGAAAACTTGGAATGGAACCACCCTTTGACCCATTTTTTCCCACTCCTTGGCATATACCCAAAGTATTTAAAATCAGCCTACTATAGTGACACAGTCACATCAACCTTATGGCTGTTCAATTCCTGATAGCTGAACTATGGAAGCATCCTAGGTACCCTTCGACAGATGAATGGACAAAGAAAATGTGGTACATATACACAATGGAATATTACTTGGCCATAAAGAAGAATGACTTTATGACATTTGCCAGTAAATGGATGGATCTGGAGAATATCATGCTAAGCGAAATAAGCCAATCCCAAAAAAGTCAAATGTTTTTGCTGATATGTGGATGCTAAACCACAAGAGAAGAAGTTCAGTAGATTAGACAAAGGGGAACAAAAGGAAGGGAGCAGGGATAGGAATAGAAAAGACAGTAGAATAAATCTAATATAATTTTCCTATATATGCATATGAAAATACCTAAGTGAATCCCACCATCGTGCCTATCCACAAGAATGGGGTCCTAATTAGAATAAGATATATCCCATGCTTGCATAACTATGAAAATGAAGTCTACTGTCATGTATAACTAAGAAGAGCCAATAAAATAAAATTTAAAAAATTATTTGGGCACACATCCTCATCTCCAGAAAGCTTGGCAAAGCACAGATCTCTGGGTCCCACCTAGAGACTCTAATTCATTGGGCCTAGGGGGCCCATAGACTTGCATTTCCAGCAAGCTCCTGGGTGGTACTGATGTGGGTGAGGTCACACTCCGAGAGCCTTCGTGTGGCCTTTATATCAAGAGCAGTGACCCTTTGGTGAATAAGCTCTGCCCGAGTTTATACCTTCCCATGCTGATTTGTTGTCATGCTTCTTGCCTCTCTTTTAGGGAGAGGCAGGGAAAGCACTGCGTTCAAAGGCCAGGAGTCGCCGCATACTTGCTGCTCCAGAGGCGAGAGGTCTGAGGGAACTGGAAAGCAGGCTGGGGCTGGCCAGGCAGGGCCCAGGGAGCCGCTGACAGGGCAAGTGGAGGCCCCACTGGCTCTGCAATGTAGCTTAGCCCTGAACCAAATCCACGGACAACAGCAAAGTCCAGTGACACTAGAGACAGCACCCTGAGCAGACTCAGTGCAGCCACAGTGCTGGACAGATGGCTCGCGGTCAGCTGCTGTGCATGGACACCGTGCTCCGCAGTGAAGCTGGAAGCTGATTTTGTGTTGCCTGACCTCTTCAGGCCCATGGCCTTCCATTATGTCCATGCCCATCTCTGCTCGAACTCATCCCAGAACACTTCAAACTTCTGGGGACTCTGTGTGGAACCTGTCACCATGTCCTGAGGCTGCTGGGCTCCTGTCTCCCACAGACATTTTTTGGCACCTGACATTGCTCTCCGTGGCCAGGTCCTGGGACCAGGGTAGCACAGTCCCTACTACTGAGGGCACAGGCTAACCCACAGTTAACCTCGTCAAGGCTGCAAGCACTTCAGTTGCTTGTGGGTGGACTTCTGGAGTTTTCTTTTGGCCTCGGGGGAGAGTGGCCACTTTGGCCTGTTTCAACATGTGTCCCTTATGTTTCCACCAACAGCAGCCTCCCTTCCCTTCAGCCAGGGGCTCTCTGCCGAGGCACAGGGCTGTCCACGGAGGACAGAGGGGTTGGAGTCTCAGGAGGCAGCAGGGGCCACTTTACCTCATCACACCCAGCATGACAGGTAGAAGTGGTGCATGTGAACTTCAAGACAGGACACAGGAGACCACTCCAAGGCCACGAGGTCCTGCCGCTGGGTGATCAGTGATGGTATTTAGGTCCTGGAGTGAGGGATAAGTTCAATGGAGCAGTTCAGTTCAAGTCACTTTTCGGAAAACAAAACTTGTTAGAAAGCTCTCCCTCTGTCCTGTCCTGTCAGATGGTGGACGGCCACGCAGTCTAGAGACATTCCTGTGTGGTTGACTGCAGCAGGCCCTGAGCACACTGCGGGGGCCCTGAGGCGCCCTCCGAGTGAGGCCCCGCTCAGTCATGCTGACTTCCTGGCAGTGACGTGATGCCTGTGTCGCCCCTTAGACATCATGGCCCAAGAAATTGCCTACAGATGGCGTGTGATGTCTATTTTCTGTCTCCAGTGGAAAGCTCCCTGTTACTTGCTAAGTTGGTTGGTCTTGGCTGGTTTTCTTGGCCCTCTGTCCTGGCAAAGCTGCTGGAGCAGGTGTTGCTGGTGGCCCCTGGTCCCCAGCCTGCTCACCACTGTTGTCACTGGCTCCCTGGAACCTGCGGGCCTCTGTTAGGAATTCAGTAGCAGAAAGTCACATGGCATAACGTGACTTGATACTTGCAAGGGTTCTGTTATGAGTTAGACACAGGTAAGAGCCAAAGACTTGGCCTTGTTGAGATTGAAGAATCTGACCAAAGTCTTCCGTAGAAATGGGCTTTTCCACAAATGTACTTAGTGTTATCCATGGCCACCATCCCGAGAAAGTGTCAGGCTTACTACATAATTTGCAGATCCAATGCAAAAAGAAAAGCTGCACCCTGGCCAGAAGTGGAGCAGACAACCTCTCTTTCCCAGGACCCCATGCCCCACACTGGCAGACAGACAGACACCAAGGTGCAGGGTGCTGCTCCAAGCTCCATCCCTGCTTCCACTGTGCTGGCCACTGCCAAGAGCTCTGCTGTGCTGCCAGCCTGGGTGTGCCTGGATGGCCTCTGCCATCCAGACACACAGGCAGGTCTCTTTTCTTGACTCTCAAGACTTCTCTGGGGAAAGGGGTGATGACTCAGTGACCCCTCCCTTATTTCCAAACAATCCATTCAAAGCAGAGAACGGCCATGGTCATGGGGCAGGGGTGAGAAGAAGGCCAAGAACCTGACCCAGGGAAGTGGGGAGGGGCTAGGAAGCCAGCCTCCCTGTGAGTCGAGGCTTCAAGTACCAACTGTCCCATTGCACTTCCCTTAAGAAACACAGACCCAAGATAAAATCATGAAGAACTCCGTGGCCTTCCAGAGACCCTGAGGGTTGCTTCAGAATCTTGTCTCCATGCTTGTGCTGGAGAGTAGCTAGGAGTGGTCTTGTTATAAATGTCACTAAACACAGAGATTGGGAATCTCCAAAGGAAGGGGACTTGGGACAGTGGACTTATTCATCTTGGCAGATCAGCAGCAAATACTGACATTCCAGGGCTTGGTGTGTGCCCTGTTCAAAAGCATTTCATGCATTTACCCAGTCCTTTGGGACAGGACTATGGCTCTTCCCACTTTATAGACAGGCAAACTGAATCACAGAAGATCATTTGCCCAAAGGTCACAAAGTTCCTGAGTGGTGGGTCAAGGCCTGGCTCAGGCTTTCTGGCCCAAAGCCTGTACCTGGATGACCCCCCAATACCCCTGAACTCCCAGGAGTGGGGCTGTGTCCTATGGATGTGTTGGGGTGGGTGCTGTACTGTGATGTTTGGGTTTGGGATCCCCCTGTTTCATCCCCAGAAGATAAAGTGGATCTACCCATTCATACTTCAGAGTTTGGAAGCCATTGTCACTACCTGACTTCATTTTGTCCTGCAGGGCAACCACCAGGTCTCAGCTTCACTCTCTCAGATCCTGGCCAAGTCACTTCACCTTGCTGAGGATCGATTTCCTCAGTCCCACCTCCGCCTTACAGATCACTGCACTCTTTGTATTTGTATTTTTGAATGAGAGACAAATAGGCTTAGGAACCTCCCTCCGGGTTTCAGGAGGCGGGCAGCTCCGCTCCAGTCCAGAGGTCAGGCCCAAGCACTTTGAAAGTCTTTCCTCTCACTCCACTTCACCTCCCAGAGAACACCTGGGTCACTCCCTCCACCGTCAACTGTCCTGAAGTCTCTGGGCTGTGAATGGTGGGAGTGGGCCCGGGGCTTGTCTCAGGGGCCTCAGCATGGTGCCAGTGCGTGACAGAAGGCAGGAGATAGTTTAATGTGGGCTTTAAGTATGGGCTCATTGGCCATATCAAATGTAGTTCTGTTTTCTCCAAGAACAAAATTCAGGCTGTTTTTCTTCTTCGTGCTTAATTCAAGTGTGTTTAATTAGATAAGTTCCATTAACAGCCAATTAGGTTCCATTTAGAGGTCCTGTTTGAACACTGGCAGCCTCCACACAGCTCGGCTCTCTGCAGAGTGGCCTAGGTCTGGGCTTCCATCTGCTCAATGTTGCCATGCCCATTAAGAGAGGTCAACGCACTCCTCCTTGTTTGCCTTGGGAGAGAAGCCACGTCCACCTCCCTGGCAGCATGCTCCGTCACGACTGTGGCTGGGGATGCTGGGCAGGGGAGCGGTAGGATAGGGAGGGAGGAGGCCTAGGGTGCCATCCAGAGAAAGCGGGTGCATGAGACGATCCACGAAGGACCAGGAGTGGCAGTGGTGGGCAGCTGGCAGGGCTGATTAAGACTGCCGGTCCTGGGGTGGGCTTGGTTCCCAGGTCAGTAGCTGGAGGTGCTTATTTCTACGTGGGTGGCTTGCCTGCCTTGAGCACAGCTGCAGGTCAGCCAAGAGGCCTGGGGCCTGCTGGCGCACTCGGCTCTGTCTTCTGATCTGGAGCCACTACTTGGGGAGGAAGGAACTGGGGTTCTCCACAACTAGGTTTACCCTGCAGCTGAACTCTCTCCTACGACCGTCACAATATGAGACAGTCGATGGCATTGTCTTCATGTTATAGCAGAAGCTAAGGCACAGAGAGGCGACACAGTCTTGGGAAGAGTAGAAATGGATGTAACAGCAGACTGCACCCCCTGGGGCTCAGGACCATGGAGCTCACCTGGTGCCTGGAGCGTCAGAAGGAGCTGAGTCCTGTCACCAAAGGGGTGAGATGCCCGTCCTTGCCTAGTGGATCGTTTGTTTCAAGCTGTGAAACCACGTGGCCTCACCAATGTTCCACACAGAGGAAAAGGTGATGGAAAGACACACCAGAGCCGGGCAAGCATGGGACTCTCCTGCTCACCTGAAAGGCTCTGAGTGGGGAGAATCCACACTGAGGCCAAGCACTCTTGGGTGCTTGTTGAGAAAGAGGGCGAAGCTCTAACATCTCCCTTCTGTCTTTCTGGTCTGTCCCTTTTTGATCTGTCTGCACTTTTGCACACAGCACCCTGCTAAGTCCCACAGACAGGAGAGTTGTGAGGTGCTACCACCTCCTGGGCCCAAGCTCAGGTGAGCAGAGTTCAGTCCCCTCACCTGCTCAGGGAGAGACAGGGGAGACAGATGGCATCTGGGCCAGAGGAGGGTCCCTGGGTGTGCAAAGGAGGAGTGCTGCCGGGGGAGTACTATGCGAGGACAGGGACGTGAAACCAGGGTTGAAATGCTCTTTGTGCCGTGTAAAGTGTGTATTTATGGGTTGTTGCCAAACTGCCGTCAATCCCCATGCTGTGATACCAGGGATGCCTGAGTACAGAATCACAGAGAATCGGGAGGAAGAGCCTCAAACGTCCCACTGACACCCAAGGTTTGCAGCTAAAGAACTAATGACCCCACAGACAGGCCCTTGGCCCGCTGTTGGAAGGAAGCCGGAGAACTGCACAGTAAGAACTGAACCCCAGGCTCATGGGCAGAGGCCAGGATTTCCCATTCCTCCACACTCTCTCAATCCCACACTCGACTCTGCAATCTTTCTGTTGGGATAAAAAGGAAAATAATGACTAATGCATGTCCTCTCTCTCCCAGCATCGTCAGCATGGAAGACACAGTCGAGCTGCTCTCCCTTCATCTGCCCTCCTCGGCTCTGGCATCCTCTGTGCTAAGAATATACAACTTAAATATTCAGCAGTGCCAACTGAGAGTTTCCCTGAACTATGAAAGGTTGATGCCAGTTCCTTGAGATTTCCTCACTGGGAACAGGGAAAGGGAACGGCGGAGTGACAGGGGAGGAAGGGTGTGCAGATCAGGGCTGGGACCTGGCAGGCTTCCTTTTCCTGTGAAAGCTTTGCGAAGTCTGCCTCCAGCTGTTGGATCAGACTTGAGTTGTCTGAACCGAGTGGTTGATCATTGATGGAAGCAAACACATTATGTCGTTAGCTCAGCTTATGAGCTTTCACAGTAAGATTTTATTATCTTCTATTTATAGACCATGCTGGTCTCCATTGCCATAAACAGATAATCACAGGACTAAACTAAACATTGGCCACAAGCCCGCTTGCTAAGACCCTGCAGACACAGAAGCACCGCTCTAGTGAGACTCAGAGACCACTGCAAGTGTCAGGCACTCAGGGCGCCCACCTGAACAGCTCCAGGCTCCCTCTGCCTTGTCCACATTAGAGTCGGGTGAGCAAGTCTTCAGAAGCTGACCGCTTTGTCAGAACAGGCTGGAGTTCTCTGGACTGGATGTGAGCTGTGGAATCAGACGTCTGCGTCTAAATCCTAACTGCAGTAGTGAAACATGTCCACCTCTAAATGTTTCCTCGGCTTCTCAGCTCTGAAACGAGGATGCAGGCCTTTGACACATAACCCTGAGCCTGCTGGCCACTCGGAATCTGCAAAGACCGGCAGACGGTCTTGGTCCAACAACCCTCCGTCCCATCCTGACGCACATCCGCTGCGGGTCCCAACCACGGCCTGACCTGCGCTCCAGCCACTGGGATTCTTCAGGGTGGCTGGGCAGGTGGTGATCAGGGTGAGACCCAATGAGTATCTCCTTCCACTGCTCTGCTCTTTGACCCTGACCACTCTGTGGGTCTCCTGTTTGTCTAGCTCTGAACTTAGGCTTCCTATTTGGGAGAGAGCTAGGACCAGGAAACAAATGGCTTTATTGGGTCAGAATACAAATGTCAGCTCTTTTTCCCCATTTGGGGCTTTAGTAACTGAGGAAGGGAGAGTGATTTCCTGCTTTGGATTTCATATGGGATTAGAGTTTTCTCAGGATTAGGAGACTCGAGGACTTGAGGACGTCACGGTTCCCTTTAACCCAGGTGCAATCCCGTGTGGATGGCACTTGGGGCAGCTGCATGGCCTCCTGCTAGGTCAGCACTGTCCATGGTCACGGGGGTCAAGAAAGCCCCTAAGAGTAGATGATTTGGCACCTTTCAAACTGGCAGAAATTTTAAAAAGGAAGAATTTGTCTTGAGGCGGGTGCTCTCCAAGATTGCTGGCAGACATGGAAATCAGTAGTACTTTTCAGACGAATTATTTGAAAACATCTTGGATGTGTGCACATTTTTGCTTCATTAATTTTTTTCTCATTGATCAATTACCAAGTTATTGGAATGGTTACCATTATACTATATTCATAATAAATATTATATAGCCCTTTAAGATCAAGTTTTTGAAGACATAATGATATAGATCTAAAATCTGATGCTTTAATATTAGATTCACAAATCAGGAATGAAGTCTATTGATAATGTATGACCCCCATTTTATAAAAGTTGTGGTTGTACCTAAAATAAATCCAAATGCTCTGCCCTCTGTGGGACCAAGTTGATAGTTACAATAAGTCACAACACCTACTGGCCTGCAGAATGCTGAGCCCACTAGAGGAGGAAGGGCTTCAGGACCTAGCCATGTATTCAGCAGGAGCTGTGGAGTGCTTAAAGGAGGGGGTCCTAGGATGCTGGGCTAAGGGCACAGACCACAGAGGTTTTGCTGGTTTATTTTTTTAATAAGGGAAAACACTTCTGTGATTCAAGATTCAGCACCCTTGCAAGGACTTCAGAGATAGAGGCACATGGAGAGAAAAGGCCTGGAGGCTTGGACAAGTAACAGGTCACGCAAAGCCAAGCTGCCAGAAGGAAGGCACAGAGAAAGGAGCATGCTCGAGTGGACACACTGCCTACACGCTGACAGCTCTGTGGAGGGCGGGCCCAAGCACAGTTGCTTAGCAAAGTGAAAAAGAACACACTGCAAGAGGGCACTGACATCTCTGGGAAGTGTGGTGATGGCGTCCGCATTGGGCTGGGTGGACACAGGGAATGCTGCTGCAGGGCGGACTCTCTGAGAGCAAAGGGAACGGTGGCACCCGAGGTTGGAGCAGATGGCAGCACTGCACTGCCAGAAGCAAGACCAGCCCACTTATTGCCGTCCCCAGCAAGAGACTGGCCAGCTTCAGTGCTCCAGAATGATACACTCGGACAAACTGAGACTGTGCATGAGGAGCAAGGACACTTGCTCCCACCCCTACCAGTCTCCTGACCTGTTATGGCCTCTGGAGAGGTCAGCTCTGCCTGATGAAGCCCCTGAATAAGCAAAGTGCATGGAAGTGACTCCCAGACTTTCTCCCAGGGGACTTTGACCACTGCAGGAGGAGCTGCACACAGACTCGGGAGCCTGGAACAGGATCTGGACTGGAGTGACTCGGGCCTGGTGTGGCTCCTGCCCCCATTCCCAGGGGAGTGGGTCATGTGGAGCCTGCAGAGAGAGTCCTCCAGGCCGTCAATGGCCTGGCAGTGACTGCTGTTCTAATCACAAAATGCACGTGGGAGAGGACGTATTTGTGGTGGAACGCCCATACTTGGTCCTTAGTCAGTGGCAAGAGTGAGGGAAGGTGGTTCATGAGCCCCACACCCTCTGCCCACCCTCCTACCCAGCAATCTCCTACTTCCTGGAGCTAGAACATGGCATTCTTGAGAAGGACACTCACATGCGTTTGCCAAGTGTGTAGAAGGCCAACCTCACAGGTAGCCCTGAGCAGGACACAGCTCTGCAGCAAGTCCAGGCTGTTCTAGCAAGAGGTCTACCCATCCCAGCCACATGACCAGACACTCTGGGGCTGGAGGTGTCTGTGGATGGTAGGGAATCGTGCTGCGTGTGGTTCACGTCAGACTCCATCAGGAGTCACAGGGTAGGCCCTTAGGGTTCTGGCACATAAACAAGTTGTTAGCACAAAGAAGAGACGTCATCTTAGAAGCTGTCCAGGCAGCCTACTGAGCCCTGTTAGGGAGGTCACATCTGACCACAGGCATCAGCCGTGCCGCCAGAAGTGTCCATGATGGGCTACAGCTCTGTGGAACCTTATGGTTCTCAAGGCGGATGGGCCCACTCCACCACCAGTTCCTTTAAAATGCCGGTGGTCCACCTGCAGCTGGCGTAAAACAGGAAGGAGACACAGGTAGGCTGCTTGAGGGCAGGGCCGGCTGCCTCAGCTGTCTTCCAGTCATCCTGTGGCCACTTGAGGGCAGAAGGAACCTTTTATTTCCCACTGATACAATGGAGTAAAAGATGAACTTGGGTCCTGGATGGTGTAGTGAGTTGAGTGTGGCCGTGTGTGTGTGTATGTGTGTGTGTGTGTGTGTGTGTGTGTGTGTGTGTAGCATGTGAATATGGTTTCATTTGGAAAAGGATCTTTGTAGAGATGATTAAGTTAAGGATCTCAAGACAAGATCATCTTGGATGCCCCTCGCGGGGGTGGGGTCTATGTCCAAGTGCCAGGCACTGAGGCTGCGTAGTTTCTGGGTAAGGGGGCCAAGTCCTCCACTTGCACTATTGGTTCACAACAGAGGTCACTGTCTGGTCAGCGTGCTCACTGCCAGTGTAAGGTAGTCTTCATCCTTTAGTGGGAATTGATGGCTTGTATTTGTTTTCTAGAGGTGCTGTAAAAACATTACATAAACCTGGTGGCTTGAACAACAGAAATGCATCGTCTCAAGTTCTTGGAGTTCAGAGAGCAGGTTGTCAGTGGGACCTGTTGCTCCTGAGGCCCATGAAGAAGCATCAGCTCCCTGGCTCCCTCATGGCTCCTGTGGTGTGTTGGCCATCCTTGGACCTCTTTGGCAGTGGAAAACTCATCCAGCATGACCTCAGCAAAATGTGCTCTCCTGTGTGAACAAACACCCCTTTCTAATGAGGACACCAGCGTGTTGGGTCAGGACTGTCCTACTGCACTTTGACTTTGTCTTAACGACCTGCACCAGCAAGAGCCTATTTCCAGATAGAATCAACAAGGCCACATTCTAAGGGTGGCTAAGACTTGCACTGCGGGTTTGGGGAGGGGACAACTCCACCTGAACTGGGCACATTCAGAAAGGTGGCCCCATTTCATTTTGGGAGGAGATGGAGGGACCTGCTCAGTGTCCATGAGGGCAGAGCCGGGCTGGGAGCCAATGTCTCTCAGGGCTCCTTCTATGCCCTCGATAACCTTGTATCTTTGGACTTCACAGTTCACAGAATGTCTTGTAGTTTTAGGCTCCTCAGGGTACAGGGGAGCTGTGTAAGGGAAGGGACGTAAGGGAAGGGACAGAAACGGAGCTGGGAAAAGGGAGTTGGGGAAGGGGTGCTCATCAGGGAATATTCCCAGAGATGATCTCAGCTCAATGGTGCACTTTAAGAGATGCCACTCAGGTCGGGGCCAGGCACTGCCAAGACAGACATGTTCCTCTTCAAGGGGCTCACTGTAGGAGAGGCAAATTCACAAAGAAGAAAGCCAAATGGTGAGGCATACTCTACAACGAGGGGAGTCCAAGACATAGCAGGGGCCAGCCAGAGCATTAGGCCCCTGGAGTTAGGGCTGCCTCCAGAGGGGAGGCCCGTGGAGGTGAGCCAGTGAGTGAACCCCAGAGACATTCGAGGACACCGGCTGGAGTCTGAGAAGCTGCAGGCTTCTCTTCGTGGCAGATGGTAACAGGTGGGTCGCCACCTTCCCCAGCCTGAGCTCATCTCTCACAAGTGGGCCTGAGGCTGTGACAAGTCTCTGCCTGGAGGACAGCACCCCCGCCCGCCCCAGGGACACTCAGGACTTTGACCCCTGGGTCAGGCTGTAATCTGACCTGCGATGTAACCTGTGATGTCAGGAAGCCCCACCCACTGGGTGCTGGCTGTGTGGTCATCAGCCTGGGGTCTCTGGCCCTGAGTGCCAGCGTGTCCAGCTGCAGCCTGGGGAAAAGCTGCCTCTCAGACCTCCCAGCTGCCCAGGCCAGGCACCACAAGCTGGCTGCTCGGTGCCTCCACGGCTCAGGGCAAGGGTTCAAGTCATCACTGCTGGAACGCTGCTGCCCACCACCTCGATGTCAGCGTTCCGCTTCTTTCCCTGTGTTTCTGTGTCATGGGCTCCTTTTCTCTGTCCTTTAACTCAGGACAATCCCACTTTCAGCCAGTGCTGATTGTGCAGTGGGAACTGGCATGTTGCATTTTCTTCTTGCAGTCAGCTCGACCTTCTGCCACCTGCCTCCAGTAGCCCCAGCCCAGGATGCCTGACCAGGACTGGGCCTTCCCCTGTGGCCTTGGTGGGCTGCATGGGAGTGTTATAGAGGAGGTGAACACTGGGCACCACACCTCAAGCATTCTTAAGTCCTTAAACATTCTTCTTAGACATTAATTTTGGGTCCAAATTAGTTTCTGGACACTGGATCTCATTCCAGTTCATGCTTCTTCCGCAGCTCTGACCTGTGTATCTTGAAAGTTGCTCTGCTTGTGGGTACACAGAGCAAAGTAGAATCCAGCCCACCTACTCAGCTGCCCCCTGAGCTGAGCAGCACCTGCAGAGGGCTCTGAGGGGAGAGCCACCACCATTGAATTCCAGCATGGTCAACACCATTCCCACGTCTGAGTAGAACAGGGCTGGTGTCAGCAAGAACAGGGAGACTGCTGGCCAGGCTGAGGCAGTGCTAAACAGACCCGGCACTGTCCTGTCCCCAGGGTCCTAAGGTGAAGTCCTCGTCATGTGTAGGTGTTGCCACCATGTGTGCTGCCTGGTGATTCTCCTTGGGATATCGTTTTTATATGTTTAAGATAATGTTTAGCATGAAGAAAAACACAAATACTTTGAGGAAAAATGCAAAATTCACAAAAAGTTTTATAATAAAATGTAGACTCCAAGAAATTTCTCAGTTGTGGTGAATATATTAGGGCAAAGAGCAGGATCCTGTGTATCTTGCAATAGTTTTATAAGTACCTAGTGGAAAGTTCTGCAGGGAGCAACTGGAGTCTTCACTTTTCACTCTTCCTTCAGCATGCAGGAATTGTTTGGACTCTCACATTGTCAACCACTCTGTGAACAGAGCTGTGTGAATGGCTATTTGGGAAAAGGGGACTTTTTTGCTGACTTGCTGTAAGCTGATGGCTTGGGTCTCAGAAAAGACTGTGCAAGCACCCTACAGATGAAGGCAAAGCTCTCTGCTCTTCAACTCTGTGCCAACTATATTCACAGCTTCTCCTTCACTCAAAGTGAAACTCCTAAAAGCTTTTAGAAGCTTCAGGGATCATGCCGTGTTGATAAAGGCAAGGCCATCAGGGAGAAAGAGCAACAGAGGGCTATTAACCTCCCCCTCCTCCCCGGGTCCTTTCAGTATGCACCGCACTAAGTGCCGTGGGGATCCTGCTCCCAGTGACCAGATGACCTGGACTCAGGGCAGCCCGTTGGAAACCAGAGGCTATTCTCTAATCAGCTGCTCACAGAATTTGAAATACTAGTCAGTAATGTTGAATTCAGCTCAGCAAACTGTTTTTCAGTATTTATTCAGTTAGAGGCTGAGTCAGCCCTTGAGATGCTAGCCGACTTGCCATCCTGCTCACCTGGGAGGACCCAGGTCATCAAACGTGTCAGTGGTGACATATTTGCAGTAGCAAAAGCCCTCGCTCACGTCTGCAGGAAGAGCCATTGCCCAGCTCTGGCCTCTCACTACCCCCAGTAACAGAAGCTGTCATTTTCAAATGCCCTTCAGAAGCTCAGCTGTGGCCAGGTGTCTCAGTCCTGGCCAACACCATGTGTGTGAGAATCATGGGTTTTTGAAATGTCCTGGTAATTTCTTTTTCGTCCCATTGGTGAGTTACTTAGGGGCATGTTATTCAATTTTTGCATAATGTTCATTTCCAAATTTTCTTTCTGTGAGTGATGTATTTCATTCTATTGTGGTCAGAGAATACACAGAGTATGATTTCAATCCATTTAGACTTGAGATGAGTTTCATGGCCTAACTTATGGTCTGTCTTAGATGATGTCTTCCTGCCCTGGAGGGAAGCAGACTCTGCTGTTATTGGGGAGCCTGCTATGGATGTGTGTTAGGCTTTGCTGGTTCACATGGTTGTTCAGTCTTCTGTTTCCTGTTGCTCTTCTCTCTTGTTCTATGCTATTTTAGTCAACTTTTTTGCTGCTGTGACTAAAGGATCTGACCAGAACAATTTTAGGGGAGGAAAAGTTTATTCGAGGGCTCACAGTTTCAGAGGCCTCAGTCCATAGACAGCAGGCTCCATTCCCCAGGGCTTGAGGCAAGGCAGGACATCGTGGCAGAAGAGTGTGGTGGAGGGAAGCAGCTCACAGGATGATCAGGAAGCAGAGAGAGACTCCACTTGCCAGATACAAATATAGATACCCAGAGCCACGCCCCAGTGCCCACCTCCTCCAGCTATACCCTACAACTTCAGTTACCACTCAGTTAATCCCTATCGGGTGACTGATTCACTGGTTGGATTAAGACTCTCACAACCCAATGATTTCTCCTCTGCACTTTCTTACATTGTCTCATATGTGAGCTTTTGGGGGACCTCTCACATTCAAACCATAACATATGCCTTTTCCACAGTGGAGTACTTAAACCTCTGTTGTGTTGAGCCACATGCCTTTCCCTTCAGCTCTGTAGGGTTCTGCTTGGTGTATTTTGGAGCTCTCTTGTTACTGCGTGGGCTGTTACCTCCCATTGTTACAGGGCTGGTGACATCAGAAGAATGGTACATGCTCTTTGTCTTTACTTCCCTGCACAGAGCTCCTAAGACCCTGGGACTTTCCTGAGTCAGGAGGGGGTGGGTGGCCACTGGCTCTGATCAGGTGATCCTTCTTAGCAGGCTACTAGCTAGCTTCCAGATGCAGGCTTGTCACCAAAAGACCAAATTTTTCTTTTTTGTTTTGTTTTTTTGTGCTGGGGATTGAATCCAGGGCCTTGTGCATGCAAGGCAAGCACTCTACCAACTGAGTTATATCTCCAGCCCACGATCAAACCTTGATTGGAAGGTTGGGACCTTGAACTCCATACCCCAACCCTGAACGAGCCCCTCCAGGGCTGGAGATGGCATTCATCAACTATGACCAGTGATGTGACCAGTCTCACCTATGGAATGAAGCCACAATAAGAGGGAGGGAAGACTAGAAGTACTTAGAATGAAGGAAAGAGAGAGAGATGGGACTAGGAAAGACAGCAGAATGAACCAGACATAACTTTCCCACGTGCATATAAAAATGCACAACCAGTGTAACTCTACATCACGTACAACCAGAAGGGTGGGAAGTTATACTCCTGATATGTATAACGTGTCAAAAGACACCCTACTGTCATGTATACCTAATAAGAACAAATTTCAAAAAGTTTAAGAAAAACCTAAATGAAGAGTTCAAGAGCTTCCAGACTAGCAGGCATGCTGAGGGGCTGGGTGGGTCCATGGCAGGGTCTCAAGCCTGCCTCTCCTACCTTGCCTCAGGCAGTTCTTTTGTTCAGCTCTTCTTGAGCTGCATCTTTTGCAATAAATGGAGAGGTAGAACCTTTCACCTTCTTGAGTTCTGTGAGTCCTGTTAGCACATCCAGTTGTTTTTAGGAGACAAGGGCCTGAGAGAACAGAGGAAGGAGAAAGGCCATGTGTGGTACTTTTAGAACACACTCTGGCATCAGCTTCATGAAGGACTACCTGTGCAATTTGTGCAACCCAGTACAAAAGGAATCTACAGGATCTCTTGTTTAAAAACTATCAGAAAGTTTAAGATGGCACCAGTGGACCCTTAAACCAAGCTCAGGTCCCATCTGAGTGGATGCAGGCTACACACCCATGAAACCAACCTGGGCTCCAGGACAGGTTTGTCCTTGTGATCCTATGGACTCAGCCTAAGATAGTCTGTGGAGGAGGCCACAGCTGTGGAACAAAGAAGCTACAGATTCTAACTGGAAGTAACCCTGGATCTGAATGAGTTCTCCACGCTGGAGTCAGTCTCTATTGAGGCAGGGCACAATGACTGGGAAGAGGTAAGAGTTCTGACGTTCATAGAGCATTGGCAGGGAAGACCTCAAAGCTCCATCAGGACTAGACATGCCTGGAGAAGACTCAGACCCGTGGGGGTCTCGATCTGCTGAGGATGTGGACATGACACTCTGCTGGGAGCTCGCACTGGCCTTGCTAACATCAGGTTCTCCTAGAATTGGAGCCACGATCTCTATGGGGCCTGAATCCCTGGTGGTTTTGACTTTAACAGGGGTCCTTGGCTTAACAGGGAAGGTTATGACCCTGAGCAATCAATCCCTGGAGGCAGGGCATCACTGCCTGGTCTCACGCTTCACCAGATGGGTGAGCTGTAGCTCCCATGTGGGCCCCGGTGACCTCAGGGTAGCTACTTCTCGGATCCTCGGCTTCCCAAGCAAGAGAGTCAGACCAGCTGACTCCAGACACCTTTCAGCATCAAGGGTCAGAAACCCATGGCTGACAAATCACCTTCACACATGGCATCTTATTCTGCAGCTGCCCAACCCAGGTCTCCACTTCTTGCTGCTTCCGCTTCACTGCTTCACTGCCTTCTGCAGGAGTTTTTCCGACATGACAGAGACAAGCTTCCTGTTAGCTTCAGCTTGCAGTTTTAGCATCCTAGGTTTAGGCTGAGCATATTCCAGGTAGGGGAGACATGCAGAAGTGTCTCGCCTCTGTAGACCTAGGTGTGTGCAGACGCAGCTTCTGTGGGGCCAGAGGTCCTCCTCCAGATGTGAGCGTGAGTGCGTGTCAAGGGAAAGTCTCTGAAGATGGGAGGACTCAGTGTGACATACACTAAATCCTCAGTGCCTCGCGGGAGAGCAGCAAAGTGTCGTCTTCCTCCTGTCACCAAAGAGGAAACAAAACCAACCAGTTCTATAAGCAGCAGAAGAGCAGCAGAGCCTTTGGAATCTGACATGACAATCCCTGAGTAAGCATGGAAATGACCCAGTGCCTGGGACAAGGCTGCAGGGCAAGTGGTCAGAGCCACGCTGGACCCAGCAGAAGGAGTTGTGTATGCCACGGCCAGAGTCACAATGCTGGCCACTGCGCTTATCTGGCCCTTGCTAGCCACGTGCGACTCCATGGCACACTGTCACCACATTGACATGGTCAGCAGCACTGGAGGGCCTGACCTGGCGCATATATAAGCCTGTGTGAATTTATCACAGGGCTGACAGTAAAACAACACCTGAGTCAGAGGTGGATTGAAGGTTTCTGTAATAAAATATACGTGAATGTTCCTAGAACTTAGTGGTTACCAATAAAATGGCTGAAATTCTTCACTACCATTGGAATTTTCAAAAACTGAAAATTCTTGGTGAAAGCAATTTTTATTTAATTAAAGAGGGCATATTACAAAGACTGCTTCCGTAGTACAAAGTCTTAAAACCAGACTTTGGCATTAGATCGACAGAGAAGCAAAGGGAACAGGGTACAAAATCATGCTGGTTTGATGTCAGTCACCAGGCAGGGGACCTGTTGACTGAAGTCCAATGCCCTGTTTAACTCTGGAGCAAGAAACAGTAGTTAAACTGGTGGAAAGAGAGCCAGACAGAGCCCTGGTCCTCTCCAGAGGACAGCAGATGTGAGGACTGAGGAAGGGGCAGGCTGCTGCCTACCCAGGGCCAGCTTCGCGGGAGTGGCCTACCTCAGGCCTGCCTCCTGTGTGTGACCTACCCACCTCGGTCCTCATGAGTGACCCTGATCCCGTCAAGCTTCATTTTCTTATCTGCTAAATGGGGTGATGTGCCTGCCTCCCTCACAGGCTCCTGCTATGGTTTGTTGTTAACAAAGTGCCACATGCTGTATGACCGAATAGATTCTTCGTACACCCACCCATGTGCTCACACAGCTCACAGCTCATTAAACAGTGGAAAGACTGACGATTCCTATGTCCTAAAAGTCTGTCTCTGGAGTGGAAAGTAGAGGTCCTCCACATTGCAGCCCAAACCTCCAACCTGAAGCACAGCCTGATCTGTGGTCTTCCTGCCCAACCTTACAAGGCTCTTCTCTACCAATGCTTCAACTCTGGGTATGCCCTGCAAGGGTCCTCTGCCTCACACTTTAGTCTAACGTCCATGGCATAACAAGGTTGTACCCTGGTTAAGCCAAGGGACACAGAGGCCCTGGCTCTCTCTCCCCATCCCAGTCCTTCCTCCTCTTCTGGTCCCCAGGTGAGGTTCTGCCGAGTGTACTTTTCGTCCTCTGTGGCTTTGGAGATCATTCTGACGCACAGACTGCTGTGGCCAGGAAGGAAACCGTTGACTGCTGAGGAGTTTCCACTCATGGTGCCCTCACTCTGCAGAGGCCTGGACAGTGGTGTGTCTGGTGAGGGAAGTGAGCCCTCATGCATGACCCGGATGCTCCTTTCCATCACACTGATGATGGAAGCTTCAGATGCATTTGCAATCAAGACTGATCTTATAAAATATGCTATTTTTGCATTTTAAAATTTTATGTCTAAACATTGGATGCCACATATTTGGGTCTGAATGGAGTCCTCAGGCAGTCCATCTAGAAACCCATCCATTCATGATAAGCAGGCTTCTCCAGCTGTCATGCAGACTGCCATTGCACATCTCGCAGAATTCAGGTGCAAAGGTTCTGTTGGACGTGAAGAGCTGAGCTCAACTCTCTGCTGTCAGGCAGCAGAACCAGGAAGCCTTCCACAGGTTCTGTTCTCCCCAGCTCTGCCCACGCCCTTCCTCTGGCTCTCCTTCCTTCCCCATGCATCCTCTGTCCGGCCAACAGCTCTGCTATTCAGCTGCAGCATCCAGGGCCATGGACCCTCTGCAAAGGCCTGCAGGAGCCCCTAACCATGGCCACCCAGGTGCAGCCTCTTTCTCTCTTTTGGGGAGGGGACATCAGAGAAGCAAAGAGGTTATCTCAGCCCCAAGTATTTCAGTTGATCAGAGGAAAGTTGCAGGTGCACCCATAACCACACTGCCCCAGGCCTCTCTCCTTTTGGGCCCTTGGAAGACCAGGCCTCTCCTGACCACTCTGACTCTGGCCTCTCTCCCTGGGGGTCCTGGAAGGCCAGGCCTCTCCTGACAACTCGGCCCCTTGCTACTTTTCCTGTGGGCCTCTGGGTGGGCCGGGCCTCCAGAGTCCTCCTCAGTACCCTCCCAGGGCAAGGGAGGGAAGCCAATTGGCTGCCAATGGGCCTGTTCTCCCAGGTGTTGATGGTACTGTACATGTGTGCACTGGATCCATTTGACTCAGCCTGGACTCCAGTGTTCCTGGAAGGACCTATGTCACACGACATTGGAGATTTAAATAGGCTGTGCTGGGGCCCTTGGAGGGACAGTTTCTTAGACAAAGTAGCTTAGCACAAGCTCTAGAAAAAGTGCTGTGTGCAATTATCCTGCAGAGCTTTCCCTTTCACAATATTCTGCTCTCTCTAAAATAAATTTACTAGTTTCCGAGAGCTGAAGTCAGTAGCGGACATTAAAATGCATCAGAGCCTGTGGGCCTTTCCTGCTCCCAACTGCCAGGCACGAGCATGGACTGCCGGTTACCCAGGAACCGCTCAGGAGCAATACCTTCCTTTGAACTTTCATGTTTCATCTTAGAGTTCTCCATGAAGTTTCCATTCCCACAACAGACATCTGTGGTTAAAAGTGTCTTAAAACTAGAAAGAGTGACACCCTGCTAATACAGGAGATTCATGTACTGCTCAAACACCACCTCTTATCCCAAAGTCAGCAAAACCCATGCGAGACAACAGACACAACAATCCCCAGCTAGGTTTCTGTGGGCCTTGGGAGCAGACTCCTGATCCCGCACTTTGCCATGCAAACAGAGCCCAGGGTCACGAGAAGGTGTCAGTACAGAGTCACCTGCACCCACCAAGCAGCCCACACTGAGGTTACTAAGTGTGCCTAAGGGAGGGCAGGCAATGCACCTGAGGAAACAGGTTCAAATCCCAGGTTGTCTGGCACTGCTGTGGCACCTGAGTGGGTTGTTAGTGCTTAAATCTGGGATGCAGGTAATGAGGTAGCAATGTGTTATCATGTTCAGAACAATGCCTGGCATGTTGAAAATGATCAACAGGCAGCAGCTTTAACTATGGTCAATTATTTTCAGACCACTAGATTTATTTTCATGCAAAATTTAGAAACATAGAAACTATTGCAAATGTTTATTGCTCTTAAAATGAAAATAATCTTTAAGACCAGAAAGTATTTGAACATCACCTACCAGGTCTAAAAACCTGAAACAAAATTCTAGTTAACATTTTCAGAGAAGCACTACTAATGGTCCTTCCCTCCTCAGGAAAGAGGAAAGAAGCGTTGTAGGTGAAGAATCATTGTGAATGCATATAGGGTTGTGTAGAGGTGGTGGGCAAACCAAAGCACATTCACTCGCCTCTAGAAAAGTGTGGAATTATTCCTATACATTTGCCTGGGTGTTCAATGGTAGAAGAATAGCATAAAAATTCAAGAGAAGCTTGAAACCTGAGACTTAGTAGGAAAAGGAAATGGCAGTGAAATCTGAACATCGAACAGGAACACTGGGAGAGCTGCCCATTGTGGCAGGTGAGGGCCCCAGTCCATTCTGGCTCCGGGATGGTGTTGGGTTCAGGGCTGTGGTTTTCAACCCACAGTTTTCCTTGGGCTGGGAGCTGTGTCTCGCTGCAGCAGAAGGCACGCAAGTCTTCTCCTTCTGCAGGGAGGCTGATGACATCTCTCTGACCTTTTGGGTGGGATCCAGTCCTCAGACCCTGGAGTGCCCTCTGCCCCTTCCATGCCCCAAGGCTGCAGCTTTCACCAGACCCCACCCTTGCTGTGAGGCTGAGAAGAATCACGTTGGAACGTTCTTTTCTTCCTGAGATTGTCTCTTGGAGACTATCACTTCAGAGTGAAAGAATAGTACATGGACTGGACACTCCACAGCTACAGACACCTTTATTGGTTGGACGGACATGGCTGGGCACACTAGAGAGAACTGCATGGGTCTCTCAGTGACCCAGTTTTAAGAGCCACTTGCACATGCCCATAAGGGAGATGAGTCAGACCCAGGATGGGCTCAGTTTCCTGCCAGAGGCCGACTTCCAGCAGATTTCCCTGCATCATGCAAATGTGGTCTAATGAGTGCAAATCAAAGAAAATGATTAATTTCTGCGATTCTTTCATGGTCACACACTAGGCACACGTTCAGGGAATTGTTGTAAATATTAATATTCAAGAAATTTCCATGAATATTCAGGGAATGGTGAAGAGATCTTCAGATAGTTCCCATGGAGTTCTCTGAAAAGTTCTGCTGCTTCTCTGTGCAAAGCTTCTTCTCCACAGGGGCACGGGAGAGGAGAGCGAAGGCAGGCAAGGGGGATGAGGCCAGTCCTCTGGCAGCCCCAGTTGAGTCCCCCCTCATCGGGATCCACAGTGGTGTGACCTGTGAAGATGGCTGGCTGTCCCTCCTGCAGCATCTAATTAGCTGTGGATTCACCCTGACTTCATTCCTGATATTCGTTCTTCAATATTCATATTTATGGAGCAGGCAGCCCTGGAAGTCCTTCAGATTTCCTGTGTGACCCTTGATGCTGAAACTAAACATAGATTCATCTCCTTGGAGACTGAAAGGATTCCCTGAGGAGATAGATGCATGCTGGCATTTGAATTCTAGTTCTAATTGGTATGAAAAGTGGATTGAGATATTCACAGCTCCTAATTACACTTTTAAATGTCAATGTTAACATTTATGACTAAGGAGGAAATCATACTATAATCCCACTACCAAATTCCCAAGGGTCACCCCATTATGTAAATCATGCTTGGCAAGAGACCAAGCACCACTGGAGGGCTGGAGAACTCAGGGTTATCTACACCAGCAGACCCAGATGAACTATCGCTCTGAAGTTCTGGGCCCTGAACCAAAGTTACATGGGGTTTTTATAGGAAATTTAACATCATTTCTTAACCATTACAACGTTGGTGCGTTTGAGTTCTTGACCTACATGACCAGAGACCATGCACAGGGAATTTATGATAAGTGGTTCACAGGTGTAAACCACAGACAGTAAAACACCCACAAATGTTTCCGAGAGTGGCCTTCACCACAGGCAACAATGACCCAGGATGGCTAGTTACCCCTAAGAGCTATATTTCTAGGAACTAAGCCTTTGAGGTTGTAGTTTAGACAGCAGCTAATTGGCATAACAATTAAGTGATGGAGTTAAATTTCTGCAGAGTTCAGAAAGTTACAATAGAGTTTAAGAAGAAACAACTCTTTCAATGGCATCTGTTGAATCTCTGGCCTGGAAAGCCTGGCACAGGGATGTTTACCTTTCAAGAGGGAGTCCTCAAGCTCCTGGAGACAGTTATTTACAATCCAATATGAAGTGACCCATGGTTAATTAGGCTGGTAGCAGAGGAGGGAGTTAACCCTTTCCCCAGCACAGGTTCTATATGATAATATTTTTATAATTTCATTTTATAATCAGGTATAGTTTTCCATCACAAACCTGCTCCTGATTTTGGTGTCTACCTGGGTGCATGCATATCCTCTGCTTAGATACCTCTGAACACAGAAGCAATTTTGTTATATTTTTTGAGTTGACAGATAACATCGTACAGTTCTATCATGCAGAACGTGATGTCTCGAAGTAGTGCGCATTGTGCAATGGCTGGATCTAGTCAGTCAGTCAACGTATTGTCTACTGTTGCTGATTTTGTGGTGAGGATATCTGACACTTATTCTCTCGCACTTTCAAGTGTGGGAGGTGTCTTCACTGGCTACAGTCCCAGCCTGTACAATGATCTCTTGAAGTTCACTCCACCCCTCTGATGTAATTAGTTATCCTTGGACCAAATTTCACCTGCACTCCGCCCAGCCACCCTGGCCTCTGGTACCACCATTACTCTGTCTGGTGCTATGGAATCATAGCACACAATGGGGAAAGATGGTCTCTTCAATGAAACTGGATATTCACATGAGTATGGAAAAGTTTATTCTGGCTCAGGGTTTTAGAGGTTCAGTCCACAGTTAGCCAACTACAAAGTTCTGAGCCCAAGATGAGGCAGAACCTCAGGGCAGAAGGGCATGGCAGAGGAAAGTAGCTCAGGACATGACAACCAGGAAGCAGAGAGAGCTCTGCTCACCAGGGACAAAATACACCCAAGAGCAGGCTCTCAGTGACCCCCTGCTCCAGCCACACCCCACCTACCTACATCACCACCCAGTTAGTCCACATCAGTGGATGAATGCACTCATCAGGTTGCACCTGTTATAATCCCATCATTTCACCTCTGAACATTCTTACGTTCTCTCAGGCATAAACTTTTGGGGGATACCTCACATCCAAACCATAATACATCTACATCTATCATCTATCTATGTCAATCATCTATCAACTCTATCCCTCTATCATCTGTATCTATCACCTATCATCTGCCTGTCCATCATCCATCATCTGTATCTATCATCCATTCATCATCCATCTCTCACATGTGTGTCTATCATCTGTACTCATCTGTATCTTTCTCCCTATGTATTAACCAGGCTATCTACCACCTAAGTCTATCTACCATCTATTTATCTATCATAAATAGGGATAGATATCCATCCATCCCTCACGGATATCTATCATCTACATCTATCCACCTACCGGCCTACCAATATCTGTCTACCATGCTTTTAATCTATCAACTATCAATCATCTATATCTTTCAACTATCTATATCATCTATATCTATCATCTCTCTCTATATTTACATATGTCTATCCACCTACGTACCTTCCAGCTTATGGTCTTTATCTATCTATATCCAACCTCCTACCTACCAGCCTATCATTTATATCCACCTGCCAGATGATGTCTAGCATCTATCTACACCTAAAATACTGTCTGTATTTTAATGGTATTTGTTGAATGAATGAAAGTAAATGATTTCAAACTCAATGCCCCTCAATAGCCCTGAGAATAATTCTGAGACACGATGCATTGAATAATAGAACTAGAAGAGTGTTAAAGAATAAAAAATGTGAAAGAACAAAGTAATGCAACTGCAATAAAAAAAAATCAAACTTTTTGGGAGTTAACTGGAACCTAATGGGTGACTGCTATAGCATCCCTAATCTGAACAATCCCAAATCTGGAATGTTTCAGAATCTGGAAGGCTTTGGGCACTGACATGGCGCCAGGAGTAGAAGGCCCCATCCCAGACCTCATGGGTGTGAGAGATGGAGGCAGAAGAAAGTGGGGTTGTAAGTCCTGGATCAAATAGCAAGGGTGCATCCTGGCCTGCTGTGAATCACTCAGTTCACTGCATTGTGAAGGAAAATGCCACTTCTCGAACAGCAATGAGCTGTGCCTTTCCAACTCCTCTTCACCAGCAGGACCCTCCTGCGACCTTGCTTCTCCTCAGGTTTTGTGTCCTCTGGGCTTGAGTGGGCTAACCTCCAGGGCTGCATGCACTTGACAGGCCACTGCTGGTCTAATGCAGTGTGCATTTGGGTTCTGTGGATGACTTACAGAGGGGCAGGTTTCTAGCAGCGCTACCTGGGGTCACACAGACCAAAGGAATGCCAGCAGAGGAGGTGTCCTGCCACCCTCACTGCTCGAGCACAGGTTCTCTACCCATCTGAGCAGTTTTAGTACCCCAGTGAAACTGGGGAGTTTATCTAGCATTCACCTATTAAGTGCTTGCTATAAGCTTAAAAAAGTCATAGACTAGTAAAGGAGAAAAACACACAAATGAGTTATATCAGGTAAATATATTGAGTGTTACAATAGAAACAAGTGAGAAAAATGGGTATATTCAGGGAACACCTGGTAGCCAAGGGTGAATGCCCCAGAGAGATGGGAACAGGAGCGTCTGGAAAGTGGAGCCTTGTCTCCCGATTCAGGACACGCTAGAATCCTGCTCCAGGACTCCTGGAGAGGCCCACCTACTTACACCAACCCTACTATCCTGCTCCTGCGTACCCCGCTTCCACCTCCACCGCCACTGCCACCTCCACTTCAACTCCCTGTTCCCTGCTGTCCTTCCTGGGGGCAGCTTGCCTGGGTCCACGTCCTCCTGTTCTGTGCTCTCTGGACACACACCTGGCTGGAGTGCTGGCTGCATGGAGCTGTTGGCCTCTTGCTTCATTCTCTAGACCCATACTTGGTTGGACAGCTGGCCACGTGAAGGACTCTGTCTCCTGCCCCACTCGCTGGAATGACCTGTGTCTAATCCTGCTTCCTCCACATCTGTCCTGTGACACTATGGAATTGGACACTGCCTAATTTAGAGATCAGTGGTTCTTTTCTTGATTTGAGTGGCACAGTGTGCATATGTATAAGTATATGCACATTTTGTTTTAAAAAGCAGAGAAGAGACTGAAAGTTGAGTTTTCTAAATGTTATCATCATTTCCATCTTCTACCTGGGAGACTGCTTTCCCTGGGCCATTTTCTACTTCAGTGCAGGCCCTTGCTATGAAGACTTACTGTTGAGTGAATGGGCTGGCTTTTCCTTCCCAGGGTGAGAGGTTTTATTTTCTTTTCAGCTCTTATTTTCAACCACACTCTCTCTGGTCCCATCAGGTGTTTTCCAGCTGCATCGGTGATGCCAATAAGTGTGTCATTGTGTCCTTGTGGGGCTTCTGCACCGACCATGCATCTGCCCTGGAATGCCACATCAAGCTTCAAGGTCTGCACTGCAAGGCAGCCCCCTGGCCTCCTCTGAGCTGCCACACCATGTCCACTTTGCACAGGTCTTTTTGCATGAGCACCAGACAGCCATGCATCGTTCGAGTTGCTTCTGTGGGTGTGCATTTGACTCACACACTCAAGCTGACTCATTTGAGTCTCACGATAGTGAGAAAGCTTGGGACAGCAATCAACCCAAGGAGGACCTGTGCTAGAGGACGCTAAGCACCGGCACAATTCACACTCATGGCTGTGGGATGATGCCACTCACATCCCAAGCCTCCTTTCCCAGACCTTTCCTGGATGAGATCAGCAGCCAGAGATGTGAGTCATGGAAGTGACATCATGAACTCACCCTGGCTCAGCTCAGGGCAGTGACGGTGATGGACACCAGCATGCACTCAACCCTCACTTCAGACTCTGTGCAGAGGCTTCTCTACATTATTTGGAGTGAGTTCCACTTGACATGTAAAGACACTAAGGCCTGGAAATTCTGAATAATACTCCAAAAGTTGTACATGCATTCATGGCAGAATTGAGAGTCAAAGGTGCCACGAACACCTTAAGAAGACTGATGAGCAATCCCAAGAAGCAACGGCCACCTCGGGTCAGGACATGGAGATCCAAGTCAGCAGGAGGTCAGTGCTGGGGTCTGAATACGAGTGCGCACCCAGTTCCTCTGCGGAAATCCTGCCCCTCAAGGTGGTGGTGTCTGGGTGGAGCCTTCAGAGGCCGTCAGGTCCTGAGGTGGCCCTCCCCCTGGGGGCCTTTGCAAAGAGGACCACAGAAGCCTGGCCCCTTCACCACTGTGAGCAAGTGGCCAGGGCAGCAATCATGCTGGACCTCTCATCCCGACCTCCAGCTTCAGAACTTGGGACTCATATTTCTACTGTTTAACAGCTTCTTCATCTAGTGTGCTTCTTATAGCAACATGAGCAGGCTGAGGAAATAGGTAACAACGTATTTCCATGACACTTGTTAGGGCAATTGGTATCTCTGCAGTTCTAATGAGGAAAGAGGACCAGTAGGATTTCTCTCCAAGACTATATCTGTATCTGTCTCTATCTGTAACTTTGTCCATATCCATACCTGTCTCTAGATCTGTATAGTATCTCTGTATCTTTATATGCATCTATATATGTATCTGTGTCAATATATACCTCTACATCTTTATCGACATATCATCTCTGTGTCTGTATCTTATATGTATCTGTCTATATCTGTATGTGTCTTTATCTGTATATTTATCTGTCTGTATCTTTATCTGTATATATATCTGTATTTCTGTCTATATCTGTGTTTCTTTATCTGTGTATATATCTGTCTGTATCTTTATCTACATCTATATCTGTATCTGTACATCAGCTAAGGGTACATATCTATCTATATTTATTTCTGTACCTTTCTTATACATAAGTCATCTAAATCTAAATATCATCTCAACCTAAAGAGACTTCTTTTAAGGAATTGGCTTGCAGATTGTGAGACTGGCACACAATGGGCCTACAGGGCAGCCCCAGTGGCTGAGAGCCCTTAGGTAGGAGCCCACTGGACAGGCCACAGGCGGAATCTTGTCTATTTCCAGGTAGCTTACTTTTCCTTATCCTTTCAGCTACTGGATGAGGTCCATACACATTGTCAAGAGTCGTCTCCTAACTCCTGCTGATCACACACGTGCACGGCTGCCACAGTGTTGAGTGAAGCCAATGGGCCGTGTTCCGAGAGATCAACGCAGGAAACTGCTCACCACAGCACTTCAGAGTTCACCAAGTTCTTCCTGCACCCTGCCATTCTCCTCAGCAGTAACAGAAGGCACGATTCCTCTTTCCGAAGCCTCACAGGCCTGTGGCAGACAGAGGCCATTGTGTGGCCATTCCATGAATGTTATACTGTGCCTGCAGAGAGAAGTTAGGAAGGTAGAGAGGGAGGACATGGAGGCCTGAAAGAGGAGAGAGGCAGACGAAGCGATCACATCGCTGTGCTGGCTGTGTGCACTGTGGTTTCCTTGGATTCTCACCGGCTGGGGCTCAGCGGCAGGAATCTGGTTTCTCACACCTGGAAATGGAATTGGGCATGGTGCTGGTGCTTCTCTCCGGCTCCCAGGTGGCCGAGCCAGGGCCTGAGAGGCTCTGGCGTCAGAGCAGACTTCTGCTGCACTTCCCACGGAGCACCTAAAGCCAACACAGAGTGCCCTGCCTGTGGCTGGCACTCCTGGGCGTGAGCTGACTTCCCTGAGAACACGGTGACATCGCGGTGAAGTGTGTTCTCCAGGCTTTGGTTGAAAGAACGTCTCACACGTGGCCAGGATGAAAGGCAGCAGAATTAATACAGACAGTAGGGAAAGAATGAGAGTAAAGACTGTCATTACTGATTCCTGGATGAGCAGAAGCCAAGGGGAGTCCACAGGAGCGCAGCGAGCTGCTCATTGTTTTCAAGGGATGTTGATTTCAAACGTCTCTGTCCTCAGTTCCTGGGCAGCAGCTGCTTTTGAGTGTCCTATTGGCTACTCTGGCCACCTGGCCCGGATCCAGGATGGAGGGCCTGGTGAGTGCGTCCAGCAACCCTGGTAGCCTTGCGGTGGCAAGGGGCTTGTTTAGCTCTTGTTTCAACCTTTTCATGGGATTTAAGTGGGAGCTCAGAAGCCTGAAAGCACAGAAGTAATTGCCTTGGCTTTTCAGTACAGATTGTCACCAACAGAGCAGAGATGACAGTGTTTATGGGGTGCAAAGTGATCTCAACCCTGGAACTGCTTAATTGCTGTCCTTTGAAATCACCTGGTACCAGGAATCGCTGCCACTGAGCATCTCAGGTCCCCTCAGAGAGCGCACACTCTGTGATGGCCCCTCTCTCATTTCTTCTGACACTACTGTCCTAGGTCCTGACTTGGTTTTCCTGGGAAGGCTCTCACCTTCTCCCTCTGGAGTGTTTCACACTAGTGGCATGTGACCACTGGTTTAGGGACCAGGTTGCCCTTTGTGAGGCCCTGGAAATGAGTGAACCCGGGTGCGCAGGTGGCCTCGGGGTACCTGGAGGAAGGGCAGGGAGTCCGCTGCATCTCTGTGACCATGTGGCCTCCATACCACTTGGTGCTCTTCCCCAGCTCTCCAGGAGACTCCCTGGTCTGGGGGACACCAGGCTGGGCTTCCTGTTCATCCCTCCAGATCCCCTTTCCACCCTGTCTTGCTCCCTTAGGACAGTCCTTTAGGGCAACATCACCAGAGCCTGCTTGCCCTGATTTCACCCGGGGCAGTGCTGCAGGGAGGCAGAGATGATGGAGACTCGTGTGTCCAAGGCAGGGCTCGGCCCTTGGTCAGCCCCAAGTTCTCACTGTGCCTTCCTCTCCCATCCACCCCAGGAAAGCAGGGGCTTCCTGCTGTCTCTCCTCTGCTGCGTCTTGTATGAACCTTCCTTATTACAATTTCTTTGGGAGGGGTGTGCCAAGGATCGAACCCAAGGGCACGGAACCACGGAGCTACATCCCCATCACTTTTTCAAATTGTTTTTTATTTTGAGACAGGGTCTTGCTAAACTTAGGGCCTCCCTGAGTTGCCCAGGCTGGTCTTGAACTTGTGGTCCTTCTGCCTCGGCCTCCCCAGTTGCTGGGATCACAGACGTGTGCCACTGCTCCTGGCCTCACCAACATTCGTAAGCCATCCCCTCTGAGGATGCTGCCTCGTGCTGCTGAGGTTCTGAGTGGCACAGATACACAGAAGCAACCACAGTGTTGGGCCAGAGTGGTGGGCCAGAGACTTGGCGGGTGGCTTTCCTCCAGCCATGACCCGCCTGCCAAAGTCCTGCCTAAAAAGGACCCTGTGAGGACACAGTACCCTTGTTGGGTCTGTAGTCTCAGAGAGCCTGGGCAAGGTTTAATGCTCTACTGTGCTTTCAGGAAAGTCTTCATGATTTTTTTAGCAAGAAGTCCTGGTGGCCAGTCCGATGGGGATTTGAACTTGAGGTGGTGCGTTGGTGACCCTGCTTCTCCAGGGGAACTTCTGGCATCCCTTCTCACTCCTCACTGATCTGACTGGGGCAGGCCACCTGCATCCTGGCTGGAGACACAACGGTCCAGGCTCACGGCTCTCCTCTGAGTCCCCAGCCACCTTCAGCTGTTCCTAGCCCAGGGTCCATGCTCCTTCCTCTCCATCAGCTGGCCCTCAGGAGGGCTGCAGCCAGGCCAGGACAGGCTCCCTCCAGTTCTGTTCATGTTCTGATGCACTTTTGTCCGCTTGGCCTCGACGCCTGCAGACTGGAATTTTGGAATCTGAGTTTCAGAAGAGGAAGAGGCCTCACAAGTCCTTCCTGGGTCCTGGGCTCCAGTTGAACTAACACCATCATTCAGAGTTATGCTGTGCAGTTTCAGGTTCAGAGGCACTGCCAGTCAGATGGCAGCTTGGAGTCGCTAGCCAGTTACCCCACACCTTGGAGTCTGCCAGCCAGTCACCCCACAACCTGGAGTCTGCCAGCCAGTTACCCCACAACCTGGAGCCTGCTAGCCAGTTACCCCACACCTGGAGCCTGCTAGCCAGTCACCCCACACCTTGGAGCCTGCTAGCCAGTCACCCCACACCTTGTAGTCTGCCAGCCAGTCACCCCACACCTTGTAGTCTGCCAGCCAGTCACCTCACAACCTGGAGTCACTAGCCAGTCACCCCACAACCTTCAGTCTGCCAGCCAGTTACCCCACAACCTGGAGCCTGCTAGCCAGTTACCCCACACCTTGGAGCCTGCTAGCCAGTCACCCCACACCTTGACGTCTGCCAGCCAGTCACCCACACCTTGGAACCTGCTAGCCAGTCACCCTACACCTTGTAGTCTGCCAGCCAGTCACCTCACAACCTGGAGTCACTAGCCAGTCACCCCACAACCTGGAGTCTTCCAGCCAGTTACCCCACAACCTGGAGCCTGCTAGCCAGTTACCCCACACCTTGGAGCCTGCTAGCCAGTCACCCCACACCTTGGAGTCTGCCAGCCAGTCACCCCACACCTTGGAGCCTGATAGCCAGTTGCCCCACACCTTGGAGCCTGCTAGCCAGTCACCCCACACCTTGGAGCCTGCCAGCCAGTCACCCCACACCTTGGAGTCTGATAGCCAGTCGCCTTTGCTCTCCTCCCCATTACTTCCTGAGGGCACAATCATCCGAAGCTCAGGAGACATTACATTACTAGTGCACAGGTGGAACAAGGTGCAGAACTCACCTTCACTCCCCTGTGCTCCTCAGTACAGGAACATCCTGCTGGGCATCCAGACTGTGCCTGTGTTAATATTTAAGTGTATACATCTGCAGGCACATTTGTGAAATATAACTGGTACACAACTGTGTGTATGGCTGGCAGTTTCTGTGCTGTGCAGTTTTTGTCATAAGTGAGACATCTTGATGGGCTTTCAGTGTGGCTCCCTGATGTCTACTGAACATCTTCTGTTCACAGGCTGGAGTCCACTGTCCTGCCAGCATTCGGGCTGCTTACCACCCTCCTGCTCGTGGCCAACCCTAGCCCTCATGACTAAGGGTGAACACTCCAGGACAACCCAGCATTGAACCTGTTCCACAGGTAGAGTGGGGTGTGCCATTTCTGCTCCCCTTTAGGGAATTTTGACACCACTTGGTATCATTTTTATTTCATTTTTTTGTTAGTTCATTATAGATATACATAATATTGGAGTTCATTTTAACAAAATCGTACATTATTAAGCCCAAATCTGCTCTCCCAGGCATCTGCCTGTGCCCCGCAGGCTGGCTGGTCCTGGGGGCACCTCCTCTGCTCTCCTGAAGCTCATATCTGTGCCCTGCAGGCTGGCTGGTCTTGAGGGTACCTTCTCTGCTCTGGGTGGCCGTCCGTTTGTTTTTATTTCCATTTCTGCAGAGCACTTCCCTCTAAAATGGCATCCTCAGACAGTTTCTCTGCAGACCTCCTGGGAATTTGGACCTGGCTGACATCAGATTCAAAGGGAAAGCACTCTGCTGCCTCCAACCACACGCGCTTGGTCAGTTTGAGGATAGGATTTGACCTCTCTTCCTTGGTGAGCCACGTCTGCCCGAGTCAGGGGCCCCTGCTCTCACCACCAAGGTCTTGCCTCGTCTGGGTCTTCTGGATGGGCGCCCCAGCTCAGTCACGGCTGCTGCCTACACCCTGTCAGACCCCCTTTCCCACTGCGAGGCTGACTGGCTGCTGCTGGAAGCCCCACTCGCCAAAGCACTCGGCAGTAGTGCTTGTCTCCAGCCTGGGGCTGCTGCGACCCTCGACTTCAGCCGCGCTCTCCTCTCTTGGGTTCCCTCTCCCTGTGTTGTTCTGTGCTGGATCAGTTTTATTCACCATCTGGTGCCAGTTCAGATGACGCGCCATCCACGAAAGCTTCCGACTCCTGTGCACAGTTGATTGTTCTTGCTTCCCTGCTTCCAAACCATGACCACCCTTAGTGTGGGTCTGCATTTCCATTGCCGTGCCCTTGGCAGAGGTAGAGACCATGGCTGATTCCTTAGTGCTTTCTCGCTGGCTGGTCAGTTCCTGGCCCACACCCAGGGATTGACCCCATGTGTTGGCAGGCCTTGCTCCTGGGCTGACTTTGCACTCCGTGGGAGACCGTCTCAGTAGGCTGGTGGGGCGCTGCTGGGGGTGCTCTTCCTCCTTGCTGTATGCGCCCTTCTGGAGAGCCTTCTCTAGAGGCAAGGGTGAGCTCATGGAGCCTTCCTTACTGGTGGAGACGTCCCGGCACTACCATTCTGGTTCCTGGTTGCGGAAGAAGGTCACTGCTATCCATGGAGAACCTTTTCAAAGGTCATGGGGACCAGAGACAGACAACCAGTACTCATGCAAAGGGACGGGGAGGTTTGTGGCGTGAATGGCCCGCCTGCTCTTTGCAGTGAGCAGATACACTGGCCCCTTCTACAAGTGACAGAATGGGCTTCCTTTGTGTCTGGAGGTGCCGGGGAGTGAGGTGGTTGTGTGAGGCTCAGCCATGCGGGCACAGGCAGATTCTGTCCTTTGTGGAGGTGCAGTTTCTAGGCAGAAGCTGGAGCTTGGGCTACTTCCACTGCCCCAGTCCGTCTTCCACCCAGATGACGCTGACTGCCCAGGCGAATTCCAAGCGAACCCTGCTAATTAGCAAGAACCCACAGGCTGGGCAACCAAACCGGAAGCCCATCAGACCACAGAGCCTTCGCATCTAAAATTAGACCACATCTGTGAACACTCGAATCGACACAGCTGCCCCGTGCCTCAGTCGCCCACACGCTCTCTGTGGTCCTGAGACCCAGTGGGTGAGGGGAGGCAGGGGCACATTCCGCGGGACAACAGCCTCAGGAGGCTGCTGAGAAATGAGACCTTTCCCTCGAGGCCGTGGTAGGCTGAAGCTCAGTCATGCTTTCTAAAAAGTTGGCACCTCTTTATTATCTGTAGGAACAGAAACTTCTGCTTCCCCTCCTCCATCTGGAGCTGCATCATTGAGTCCTTGGTGCAGGAAAAGGAATAGGGTGTACCCTGAGTGAGGCAGTGGGTTTGGGGTTGAGTGGTCTCTGCCCTTTTTCACCGAACAACTGAATGAAGCACTTCACCGTCAGGAGCTCCCTCTCCTCTCTGGGCTGGTGACGGGGATGCCTGCTCCAGGCACAGGCTTGTTGGGACCCCCGATTGCCCTGCTTGTGAGCCTGGAGTGCTGCCAACACTCACAGCAGCCAAGTGGAAAGCAGGGCCATTCTGGAGGGGAAGCCCCTGTCCCCCAGTCAGTGAGGACCCGGCATCACAGTGCCCATTGATAATGAGGCTGAATCAGACCCAGGTCACCCGGCAGAGTCCTGCTTCCAGACGTCACATCACTGTCCCTTGATTCTGTCTGAGGTACATGGAGGTGGATGAATCAGTAGTGCTGTTTTCTATAGAATCTTCTGCCCTTTTGAGAAATTAGCATTATATTGTTTTTGAAAAGATGCGTGTCCTTGAGGTTCTTCAAGGGCTGAGGCACATCACAGCAGTGCCAAGCAGAGCTGAGCTCAGTGTCCTTGTGGAGGCCGCCCTGTGGGTGTCCCTCGGGGCACTCAGATGGGACCATTGTGACTCACAGGTCCTGTGACCTTGGGCAAATCTGTAACCTCTCTGGCTATCAATTTCCTCAAATGAAAAATTCAAAGATTAATACGTTCTGATTAGGGCCATATGGGATTTAAATAAGGCATTTAATAAAATACTTGGGAAGGAGTATATAATAAAAGCACATAGAACATAAAATAAGTAAAATATGAATGAGAATAAAATGAAAAGTTAGAATTTTAGAACATTTGAATTGTGTTCATTTGAATCGGCACAATGGATAGAAGTCATTATTGACATCAAACAGCTTTGGCTAAGGCCCTGAGGCAGGTGGGAGTCTGTGTGCAGAGCCCTGAATGGAGAGCAGTCCACAGCAGCAGAGCCCAGGCATGACTGAGGTCCAGGGACAGGCAGGAGTGGGGGACTTGAGCTGGTTGGAGGGGCTGAGGAGCAAGAAGCAGGACAGCAGGTCAGTTCCAGGGACAGGGCTGAGTCCCAGGTGCCAAGACAGGAGGACTGGCAGCTGCCAGCAGTCAGACTCAGCTGCTGGGACCCAGGGGAGCAGAGCAGGGCAGGCTGTGGACATGCTGCCCACCTCACCTGGCTGGCAGGTCCCGAGCAGAGGGCGCTCCTTCCTGGTGTGGGGATGGGAGCACTCGGCAGGAGACCGGGGAAGGAAGCGCTCGTACTGTGGCTCCGCCTCAGAGAAGCCTGGAGCGGAGTGGGTGCAGAGACCTCCTTTGAATGGCAGGATGTGCTCAGCCAGCTTCCCTGTGGAGATGTCTGAAAACGCACTGGGAAGGGAAAGTTTGGAAGAACTTTAATGAGGGCAAATGGATGGCCCTTCCAGTGGAAGTTGAGGATGGATAAAAATAGTTGCAGAATGTAAATAGACCATGGCGTAGGGGATGACGGGGACGGGTCCTCCAATCCTGAGCATCCTGGGAAATTCCCAGCTGCCAACTCCCACACACACTCTTGGTTCCTCCTGGGAAACTGGAAAATGATTCAGTGATCTCTTCCACCTCCTCACCAGACAGAAAAGTTTTATTGAAGTTTCACATGATGAAACGTCAGATTCCCAACAAAAGCAGTCCAACGCAGTAGAAAACCAGAAGAGGATGCCTGATGAGCAGTCCAGCCTCGCTGGGTCCTCCGTGGGTGCTGGACCCAGTCACATCACACTGCCCCTGGGTCCTCTATCAAGTCTGTGGAGTCATGTTGGAGACTTTCTTCCAACTTTAACATCCAACAATTCTGGAAGGTATAGTATTGCAGAAGTAAAAATATACTGGATCATTATTTTCAACTTTAAAATGAGTATATTTGCTTTGTTTTAATGAAAAAAGAGGTTTGAGGCTCATTATAAGCAGCTTTACCCACTGACTGTGTGGAATCCAGCCTGCATTTCTTTTTCCAGTCTCTGGAATACTGTTTTCCTATGAGTTACCAAAGTAGTAAATGTGCCAAAAAGATAAAATAACTAGATTTTAATTTTAATTTTTTAAAATTTAAAACATATTCTTTTGGAAAATACATACTGATTTAAGCTGATTCCTAACTATACCAGAACTCAAGCTTGGGTTTTAAGTAGCTATGAATTTCAGTTAATTTTAATGATTTCCAAATTCATTCCCCTTTCTTTTAGCTGCTGTGACCCAAGTTCAAGTTACTGCCCATATTGTGACCGTAGTAACAATGGGTGAGGCTGCTGAAACCAGAATATTACTCTGGTGGTGATGGATGAGCCGCTGAATCCAGAATGTCATCATGGTAACAAAGGGTAACACTACTCAATCCAGAGTGTCACCATGGTAACCATGCATGAGGCTGCTGAATCCAGAATGTCACCGTGGTAACAATGGTTAGCTGCTGAATCCAGAGTATCACTGTGGTAGTGATGGGTGACACTACTCAATTCACAATGTCACCATGGCAACCATGGGTAAGGCTGCTGAATCCAGAATGTAAGCTGCTGAATCCAGAAGCAGACATCCCTCACATACTAGGTAAGCTTTGGAGATTAAAGTATTTGAAAGATGTGAGTTTGGGGGCTAAACTCTGGAAGATAAATCTGTTCTCCCTATACAATGTTCTACTTTAGATTAAAATATGTTAGCTCTTGCCATATGTTTTAGTCAGCTTTTTTGGCACTGTAACTGAAAGACCGAACAAGAACTATTTTAGAGAAGGAAAGTTTATTTGGGGCTCACGGTTTCAGATGTCTCAGTCCATAGATGGCCGGTGCTATTTCCCTGGGGCTCAGATGAGGCAGAAGATCATGGCAGAAGAGCATGGTGGAGGAAAGCAGCTCAGAACATGGCACCAGAAAGCAGAGAGAGACTGCTTCACTCGGCAAGGACAAAACACACACCCCAGAGTCATGTCCCAGTGATCCACCTCCTCCAGCCACACCCCAGCGCCTCAGTCACCACCCGGTAATCCAGAGGATTAAAGCCCACTAGGTTTAAGCTCCTATGACCCAGTCATTTCACCTCAAACTTCTTGCATTGTTCCGCACATGAGCTTTTGGGGCTACCTCACATCTACACCATAGATATAGATGTGCACATCATGACATCTTTCTCCTCCTCCAAAGTGTTTAACAGAAGCTTGGTCTTATTCTCACCCTTATTAGAGAGAAGCTCTCCTTGTGATTTGTTTTAATTCAAAAAGATAAGAACTCTTTTGGTTTGGGTGCTCAGTGTATGCCCACCTCTGCACACAGGGTCTTGCGTGGTGGTCTCACTTATAAAATGGCAACACTCCCCTGTTTCAGAAAACGAAACTGAAGTTCAGAGTTTCAATGACCCACCAAGGTCACAGCTGCAGCTGTGATGGGATTTGAAGCTGGCGCCTGGTTAGCACTGACAGTGCCCAGGTGCCTGGCCCCATAAGAGGTTGCTGCAGCTGTTGGGAGGCACGGTCCCTGGCCTCACACACCTGTGACTCACCTGTGTTCACTCACAACTCCGTCATCTTCCATCAGGTGTTACATGTGGCAGTGGCAATGGCGAGTTTTAATGGATTAAGATGTTTTTTGAAGAAGAGAGCCTGGTAATGTGTGTGGCGTTTGAATTAAGGCTGTGGCAACCCTTTCCATGGAGAACGTCTGAGACAGAGTGGCCCATCACTGGTTGCTTGAGCAGGGCCACGAGCAGGGAACCGAGGCCTTCAGGGTGTGAATGCCAGCTGCGCTGGAGCCCTGGTCTGACTTCCTCCCAGTCTGACCGGAAGAGAGAAGCACGCAGCACTGCATTTTCACAGAGCAAAAGCCAGGTGTCAGGAGGCCTGAGCCCCAGTCCCAGCCCTGCCACCCTTGTGTCCACAGACAAGGACGAGTCACTGTACTTCTTTGTGCCTCATCAAAATGGAGAAGGAGTTGGCGGTATATAAGTCCCTGTTCTCACTCACAACCTAGTTCTGCTTCTACCTCCTCCCCTCAGCGAGAAGATGACCCAGTGACAGTGACGCAGCTGCGTCGGGAGGAGAGCCCAGATCTTCTTCCCCAGCTCTGCTCCTGCTGCAGGATCCCTCCTCCTGTCGGGAACACTGCCTGTCGACAGTCCTGTGGGCCTACTTCCAAACGCCCTGCGTCGTAATTCCAGCCAGCCCCTTCCTCGGCCGGGCTGCCTTCTCCTGGTTGCACCATGAGGAGGTGGCACCAGCCTCGAGCGCTCCCTGGAAGGCCACCTGTGCTGGCTGCGTGTAGGCGCTCACATAGGGGTCTTGGCAACCTCCTCAGGAGGGTGAGGAGGTGAGGAGGGTGAGGGGGGTGTCCTGACGCTCACTGAGCGGCCGGCAGCTGGACATGTAGCACTGCCAGTCGCTAAGGGGCGCGCTCAGGAGCCAGGAGGAGTCTTCCCAGGCGCCTGCCTGGCTTCTGTAGCTGGTTTCTTCAGACCATTCGCCTGACTTCTTGCCTCCAAGTCTCCTCAGAGTTTCACCCTCTGCTTTTCCTCCATCCCTAAATGTAAACCGATCATGTCCTTTCCAGAATTAAAACTCTTGGTGGTTCAGGTTGTCTGTGGGTATACTCAGCTTCTGCTGGGCCTCCCTTCCTATGTGGTCATGCCCTGGCCGCCCTCTTTCACACCTAGGTGTCCACCTCTCTTGGAAGCCACCGTGGTTCTCGCTTCTCCACTGTTTCCTGCATTAGTTTTCTCATCTGTAAAATGGAATACAAAGGCCCTCTTTCCACAGTGGCCGTGACCTTAGTAGGGATCAGAGCTGAGCCTGGATTCTTGAGCAAAGTTTTATGGAGTGGCTCATTCGAAGATGAGGCCTCTGGACATACTTGGAATGGCCCGGGGTGTGGAGAGGACAATTTGCCCCACTGAAGAAATGAGGGGAATTTGAGGAGTTGGGGATAAACAGTACAGGAAGGAAAATGAGCCACAGGAGAGAGAAGGTCACCAACATGAAGAAAGATCCACCAAAGAGCAAGGGTTTTCAGGCAAACCCAGGCAGGCTGGTACCCGCTAGCAACCCGAGCACCATAGCAGGAGCCAGAGCCCAAATGGAAAGACAGTGGAGGAGACACCCAGCTTGAAACTTGCGCTGTGCTTTGCTGCTCTGTACTTCAAAGCCCTCCTCCATCTCACCAGAACCTTCCCTGAAGCCTGACACACTCAACCCTGAGTCAGCAGCAGGTAGGGCATGAAGACTCAGGAGTGGCATCCACAGAGTCAGTCGCGGAAGAGGAGATGGATGGGGTCAGGGCACAACATTCCTTACCTTTCTGCAACTGTGATAGAATAATGGAACTGGGTGATGATCATCAACGTGGCTCACTAAACGAAAGATCAACAGGAAACTTCGTCACAGGCAGGGAGGCTAACAACACCCAAATCCAGAGATTCGCCTTAGTACCAGGAAATGGAGCATCCAGCTAGCAGGAGTCTCCCCGTGTGGTGCTGTTGGTGCTACGCAGACGCCTAGGAAGGATCCCGACCTTCCCAAAAGCTCAGCGTCTGATCAGTCCTCAGGATCTATCAAGTTAACGGACACACAGGGACTCCCAGGCCGAGTCGGCAATCCCACTGAGAAGCAGTTCGTAGAGTTGGGAGGTGGAGCGCTCTGTGACGTACATGACCCAGTTATCCAGGAAACAAATGTCAAGGAAAGAAGGAAGAGGTAGCCCTAAAATGGAGAGGGACACGGAAGACATCACAAGAAATGCAGCATGTGGACTTGGGTCTTAACTGGCACTAATCAACTGTGAAAGAAAGTCATAAGCGTGGAGATTTGGAGGACTACTTGGTGTTTGATGACATGAAATGATCATATTATTTTTAGATGTGGTAGTGGTGATGATTTAAAATCTTTATTAACTGTAATGTTGCATTAGTCAGGATTCAGGACAGAACCAACAGTATATATTAAATAACGTAAGACTATATAGCCATCTTTCTAGGAGACTCTTGCTGACATTGGAGACACAGGCTGCCATGTTGTGATTGTCTCAATGGAAAGGCAATGGAAAGGATGATAGTTAGATGAAAGGGACTCATTAAGAGAACTGGCTTGTGTGACCAGGGGCCTGAAAAGTCCCACAGTGGGCCATCTGCCAGCTGCAGACCCACAGAATCAGGGACAAGCCTTATTCCTGTTCCACAGGCTGAGAACTGGGGAAGCCACTGGAGTAGCACTTGGTCCAACACTGGAGGCCCAGGAACCCTGGGGTGGGATTGGTGCAAGGGCTGCAGAGCTGATGTCCAGGTCAGGAGAAGAGGGGCCCAGCTCCAGGAGAGACAGTGACTCGCTGTTCCACTACCTTTCTGTCTTGTCTCCAGCTAACTGAAGGTGCTGACCCACATTAAGGGGAGATTTCCCCACCCAGTTCACTGAATCACACGCCAAGATCCTCTGCAAGCAGCATCATAGATACTCCCCAAAATAATGCTTTTGTAACTATCTAGTTTCCCCCATCTGTTCAAGCTGACACCTAAAATAAACCATCACATGTACTGTGTTCGTTAACCAGTGCTGTGTAACAAACAGCTGACGCGGAGGCCTAGAACAGCATCCATCTACTGCCTGTGCATGGTTCAGATGCGTCTCTCTGAGGTTGTTACCAGTGTCCCCAGGGCGGGGCAGACTCCATGAAGATGCTCTTGCCGTGGAGGCAGAATTTAGTTCCCAGCCAGCTCCCAGACTGTGGGTTCTTTGCTGGCAGTCAGCCTGCGGCCCTTTCAATGGAAGCCCACGACATGGCGGCCTGCTTATTCACAGTCAAGGGCTGGAGTCTGCCAGAAAGATGGCTGTGACTGTCTCACATTTTTTAACCTGGTACGCTGTCATGTTTGCCATGTTGTGTTGGTTACAAGTAAGTCGCACAGCCTGTCCACACTACACCAAGATATGTGCACCAGGAAATGGGGACCATGGGGCACCGTGGAGTCTGTTCACCATACATACTGAAATTTTCAGTGAATTTAATACTTTTCTGTGAATAACATTCTGTTTGAGTTGTGTGAGTGTGTGTGTGAGCATGTTAGGGCATGTGTAAGTATGTGTGAGGGCTTTTAAGAGTTAGTGCATCTGAGCATGTTTTTGTAAGTGTATGAGTATATGAGGATCTGTGAAAATGTGTGTTAGTGCATGTGTGTGCATGTGTGAGTGTGTATGAGTGTGTGAGTGCATGTGTGTAGGTGTGTCAGTGCATGTGTGCATATATGAGTGTGTGAGACATATGCCAAGCGTGTTAGTGTCATGTGAGTGCTATTGTGTGTGAGTGTACATGTCTGAGTGTGATGTATCAGTGCATGTGTGTATATGTGAGTGTGCATTACTGTGTGAGCATGTGTGTTAGTGCATTTTGAGTGGGTGTGTTCATACGGGGAGAGTGTGCTTTAGTGTGAATTTGAGTACATTAGGTGTGTGTGACTGTGAGTGTGTGTGTGTGTGAGTACATTAGTAGTTACATGTGTGAATGCATGAATGTGTGTACATTAGTGTGAGTGTGTAAGTGTATATTTGTGCATGTGTGAGAGTGTGTAGGTGTTTGTGAGAGTACATGTGAGCATGAGAGAGTATATGAGTGGGTTAGGGTGTGTGAATGTGTGTATGTAGTGTTTGTGTAAGAGTGTATGAGAGTGTGAGTGTGTGCATTTGTGAGAGTATTGTGTGAGTGAATCGGTGTGTGAATGTCAGTGTGTGTGTTTTTGCATGTGAGTGTTAGGGTGTGTGTGTTTGTATATGTGAGTGTGTGTATATGACTGGGGATTGAACCTGAGGACCCTTTCCCACCAAGCTACACCCCAGACCTTTTATTAACTTTCTATTCTGAGACTGGACCTCACTAAGTTGCTGAGGCTGGCCAGGAAATTGCCATGCTCCTGCTTTAGCCTCCTGAGCAGCTGGCATTACAGGTGGGCACCAGTGTACCAGCTTGTCTGGGGCTATTTGAAGCCATCCAGTTTTGGTAGGAAGTGTGAATGTTGACTGAAACATTGCTCCATGGATTGGTATTTGTTGAAGGTGGATATGGGATTGGTTATCTCTATTCATTTGTATCTGCTTGCCCATTTTCATTGTGAAATTCAAGATCATATCAAATAAGCTGTTCAGAAGAAGAAACTCAGAGCCAGGAGGGACTGGAAGAGTTGCAAGCACCCCAGAGTCCTCAGAGACTGGAGAAGGCCTGAGTTTCCTGACCTAAGGCAAACCTCCAAGACAGCTTCTCTTAAACGTTGAGAGACAGCAAGCTGGGGACCTAGGGGCCTTCAGGGGCTAGCCTCAGTTGTAGGGGGACTCTGCAGAAAGCACCTGGAGACTGTAGATGATAGAGCTTCTCCTGTGAAGTGCCTCAGGAGGTGGGAGAGTCACGTGGGTGACTTCCTGCTGAGGCCTGGGAGCGTGGCTGTCCCTCCCCTCTCTCTGTAGTGTCCTCACCACGGGTTGTTCTTAAGTCAGCCTCCTTAGAAAACTTGGAATGGACCCTCCATTTGACCCAGCTATCCCACTCCTTGGTCTATACCCAAAGGACTTAAAATCAGCATACTACAGAGATACAGCCACATCAATGTTCATAGCTGCTCAATTCACAATAGCCAGATTGTGGAACCAACCTAGATGCCCTTCAATTGATGAGTGGATAAAGAAACTGTGGTATATATATACAATGGAATATTACTCAGCCATAAAGAATGATAAAATTATGGCATTTGCAGGCAAATGGATGAAATTGGAGAATATCATGCTAAGTGAGATAAGCCAATCTCAAAAAGCCAAAGGACGAATGATATCGCTAATAAGTGGAGGATGACACATAATGGGGGGGAGGGAAGTATGAGTGTTAGGGTTAGAGTTAGGGTTAGGGAGGGGGGCAAGTATGGAGGAAGGAAGTACTGTATAGAGGGTAAAGAGGGGTGGGAGTGGTGGGGAGAAGGGAAAAAATAACAGTATGAATCAAACAACATTACTCTATGTAAATTTATGATTACACAAATGGTATGCCTTTACGCCATGTACAAACAGAGAAACAACATGTATCCCATTTGTTTACAATAAAAAAAAGAAGTCAGCCTCTGCATCTTCATGGCACTATGTCTGTTAAAGCTTGGTTGGGTTCCATATGGAAGCACCGGGAGTGGCCCTCTGCCCACAAGTGGCCTTCAGAACTGTCTTCCTGGCTTCTGGTTTTCTGCTGGACTCACTGAGATGTGGAGTACCAGAGACAAAGCTGAGCCCTGCAGGCGTCCACCCCACCCACCCTCCTGGGTAGAGGGCTTACCCAGCACTTCAAGTCATGACAGTGAGAGATGATCATAAAAACATCCTGCTTCTGACTTGGACAGCTTTTCACATGGTAACTTCTCCAGTCCAGAGAAAGAGGTGTGTGGACTGAGCATGGGATCAGGGATCAAGATGCCTAGGTCTCATGCAGATTCGACTGTGACTGCTGTCTGAAGGACTGTGAATCACTCTCTGCAAGCCTTTCCTTCCAAATGAGTGGAACTGATTACATCCCAAACTGGCCACATTCTCAAGTTCTGCTGCTATAGAATACTGGTGTAGACCATGGGAACTTGGCTGCCTTAAATTGCAACTGTGACACTTTGAAACTATCTCTTCCCACATGCCTCAGTTTCTTCATCTGGAAAGCAGGGGTCAGAACTGTTGGCCCTGCCCTCTCTCTCACACTCCTGGTAGTGGGCCTCCCATCTCCTGGTGGACAATTCTGTCGAGCAATAAACCTAGCCCGGCAGCACTCCCCAGTCCTGGGAGTTTCCGCTGGCGTATTTACATGGAAAACTGTCCCTTCCTTTATACAGGGACTTGTAAAAGGACTCCAATAATTCTGCTTGATGAAACCAATTCACTTCTAGATGATTTCAGCTAATAAGACTCCTCCCTGTTGCATCAACGGGAGCAATTCTACCCTAGAAATTTTTTGGTATCTACCTGAAACCATAAGGTTTCATATGTAGGCTTGACCAGAACTCTGGCAGGTTTAATGGGACAGACATGCTTTTGCTTATACAGGAGCTGATATTTGGAAAGAAAACACTAACCATTCCCAAAGAAAATGATAAATGTGTTCAACAATCTCATGACAGTGTGAACCTTAAAAGGGGCAAGATATGATCATTGCCAGCAAAGGTTGCTCTGCGCATGGCAGGATGACTTCAAGACAGAAAAGGAAACTCTCTAGTGTTATTCCCTGGTTTAGTTTGCTTCATTCTTTTCAGTCAGCAGTGTTAAATAAACCTTTGTGGAACTTTTATTTATAATTCAGAGTTAGGTCTTGTGTAAGCACTACCTCTTGTGCAAGTGATCAGGGATCATCTCCATAGCTTGTCCTCACTGAAGGGAGCTCTCCTCTGTGAAGCCCCAGCTGGGGAAGGTGGTGAGGGAGCAGGTCCATAGCTTGTCCTCTCTGAAGGGAGCTCTCCTCTGTGAAGCCCCAGCTGGGGAAGGTGGTGAGGGAGCAGGTCCATAGCTTGTCCTCACTGAAGGGAGCTCTCTTCTGTGAAGCCCCAGCTGGAGAAGGTGGTGAGGGAGCAGGTCCATAGCTTATCCTCACTGAAGGGAGCTCTCCTCTGTGAAGCCCCAGCTGGGGAAGGTGGTGAGGGAGTAGGTCCATAGCTTGTCCTCTCTGAAGGGAGCTCTCCTCTGTGAAGCCCCACCTAGAGAAGGTGGTGAGGGAGCAGGTCCATAGCTTGTCCTCACTGAAGGGAGCTCTCCTCTGTGAAGCCCCAGCTGGGGAAGGTGGTGAGGGAGCAGGTCCATAGCTTGTCCTCTCTGAAGGGAGCTCTCCTCTGTGAAGCCCCAGCTGGGGAAGGTGGTGAGGGAGCAGGTCCATAGCTTGTCCTCTCTGAAGGGAGCTCTCCTCTGTGAAGCCCCACCTAGAGAAGGTGGTGAGGGAGCAGGTCCATAGCTTGTCCTCACTGAAGGGAGCTCTCCTCTGTGAAGCCCCAGCTGGGGAAGGTGGTGAGGGAGCAGGTCCATAGCTTGTCCTCTCTGAAGGGAGCTCTCCTCTGTGAAGCCCCAGCTGGGGAAGGTGGTGAGGGAGCAGGTCCATAGCTTGTCCTCACTGAAGGGAGCTCTCTTCTGTGAAGCCCCAGCTGGAGAAGGTGGTGAGGGAGCAGGTCCATAGCTTATCCTCACTGAAGGGAGCTCTCCTCTGTGAAGCCCCAGCTGGGGAAGGTGGTGAGGGAGTAGGTCCATAGCTTGTCCTCTCTGAAGGGAGCTCTCCTCTGTGAAGCCCCACCTAGAGAAGGTGGTGAGGGAGCAGGTCCATAGCTTATCCTCACTGAAGGGAGCTCTCCTCTGTGAAGCCCCAGCTGGGGAAGGTGGTGAGGGAGCAGGTCCATAGCTTGTCCTCTCTGAAGGGAGCTCTCCTCTGTGAAGCCCCAGCTGGGGAAGGTGGTGAGGGAGCAGGTCCATAGCTTGTCCTCTCTGAAGGGAGCTCTCCTCTGTGAAGCCCCACCTAGAGAAGGTGGTGAGGGAGCAGGTCCATAGCTTGTCCTCACTGAAGGGAGCTCTCCTCTGTGAAGCCCCAGCTGGGGAAGGTGGTGAGGGAGCAGGTTCATAGCTTGTCCTCTCTGAAGGGAGCTCTCCTCTGTGAAGCCCCAGCTAGAGGTGGTGAGGGAGCAGGTCCATAGCTTGTCCTCACTGAAGGGAGCTCTCCTCTGTGAAGCCCCAGCTGGGGAAGGTGGTGAGGGAGCAGGTCCATAGCTTGTCCTCTCTGAAGGGAGCTCTCCTCTGTGAAGCCCCAGCTGGGGAAGGTGGTGAGGGAGTAGGTCCATAGCTTGTCCTCACTGAAGGGAGCTCTCCTCTGTGAAGCCCCAGCTGGGGAAGGTGGTGAGGGAGCATGTCCATAGCTTGTCCTCACTGAAGGGAGCTCTCCTCTGTGAAGCCCCAGCTAGAGAAGGTGGTGAGGGAGCAGGTCTATAGCTTGTCCTCATTGAAGGGAGCTCTCCTCTGTGATGCCCCAGCTGGGGAAGGTGGTGAGGGAGCAGGTCCATAGCTTGTCCTCAGTGAAGGGAGCTCTCCTCTGCGAAGCCCCAGCTGGGAAAGGTGGTGAGGGAGCAGGTCCATAGCTTGTCCTCATTGAAGGGAGCTCTCCTCTGTGATGCCCCAGCTGGGGAAGGTGGTGAGGGAGCAGGTCTATAGCTTGTCCTCATTGAAGGGAGCTCTCCTCTGTGAAGCCCCAGCTGGGGAAGGTGGTGAGGGAGCAGGTCCATCGCTTGTCCTCACTGAAGGGAGCTCTCCTCTATGAAGCCCCAGCTGGGGAAGGTGGTGAGGGAGCAGGTCCATAGCTTGTCCTCAGTGAAGGGAGCTCTCCTCTGTGAAGCCCCAGCTGGGGAAGGTGGTGACGGAGTAGGTTCATAGCTTGTCCTCACTGAAGGGAGCTCTCCTCTGTGAAGCCCCAGCTGGGGAAGGTGGTGAGGGAGCAGGTCCATAGCTTGTCCTCATTGAAGGGAGCTCTCCTCTGCGAAGCCCCAGCTGGGAAAGGTGGTGAGGGAGCAGGTCCATAGCTTGTCCTCATTGAAGGGAGCTCTCCTCTGTGATGCCCCAGCTGGGGAAGGTGGTGAGGGAGCAGGTCTATAGCTTGTCCTCATTGAAGGGAGCTCTCCTCTGCGAAGCCCCAGCTGGGGAAGGTGGTGAGGGAGCAGGTCCATCACTTGTCCTCACTGAAGGGAGCTCTCCTCTATGAAGCCCCAGCTGGGGAAGGTGGTGAGGGAGCAGGTCCATAGCTTGTCCTCAGTGAAGGGAGCTCTCCTCTGTGAAGCCCCAGCTGGGGAAGGTGGTGAGGGAGCAGGTCCATAGCTTATCCTCACTGAAGGGAGCTCTCCTCTGTGATGCCCTAGCTGGGGAAGGTGGTGTGGGAGCAGGTCCATAGCTTGTCCTCATTGAAGGGAGCTCTCCTCTGCGAAGCCCCAGCTAGAGAAGGTGGTGAGGGAGCAGGTCTATAGCTTGTCCTCATTGAAGGGAGCTCTCCTCTGTGATGCCCCAGCTGGGGAAGGTGGTGAGGGAGCAGGTCTATAGCTTGTCCTCACTGAAGGGAGCTCTCCTCTGCGAAGCCCCAGCTGGGGAAGGTGGTGAGGGAGCAGGTTCATAGCTTGTCCTCTCTGAAGGGAGCTCTCCTCTGTGAAGCCCCAGCTAGAGGTGGTGAGGGAGCAGGTCCATAGCTTGTCCTCATTGAAGGGAGCTCTCCTCTGCGAAGCCCCAGCTGGGAAAGGTGGTGAGGGAGCAGGTCCATAGCTTGTCCTCATTGAAGGGAGCTCTCCTCTGTGATGCCCTAGCTGGGGAAGGTGGTGAGGGAGCAGGTCTATAGCTTGTCCTCATTGAAGGGAGCTCTCCTCTGCGAAGCCCCAGCTGGGGAAGGTGGTGAGGGAGCAGGTCCATCACTTGTCCTCACTGAAGGGAGCTCTCCTCTATGAAGCCCCAGCTGGGGAAGGTGGTGAGGGAGCAGGTCCATAGCTTGTCCTCAGTGAAGGGAGCTCTCCTCTGTGAAGCCCCAGCTGGGGAAGGTGGTGACGGAGCAGGTCCATAGCTTATCCTCACTGAAGGGAGCTCTCCTCTGTGATGCCCTAGCTGGGGAAGGTGGTGTGGGAGCAGGTCCATAGCTTGTCCTCATTGAAGGGAGCTCTCCTCTGCGAAGTCCCAGCTAGAGAAGGTGGTGAGGGAGCAGGTCCATAGCTTGTCCTCTCTGAAGGGAGCTCTCCTCTGTGAAGCCCCAGCTGGGGAAGGTGGTGAGGGAGCAGGTCCATAGCTTGTCCTCTCTGAAGGGAGCTCTCCTCTGTGAAGCCCCACCTAGAGAAGGTGGTGAGGGAGCAGGTCCATAGCTTGTCCTCACTGAAGGGAGCTCTCCTCTGTGAAGCCCCAGCTGGGGAAGGTGGTGAGGGAGCAGGTTCATAGCTTGTCCTCTCTGAAGGGAGCTCTCCTCTGTGAAGCCCCAGCTAGAGGTGGTGAGGGAGCAGGTCCATAGCTTGTCCTCACTGAAGGGAGCTCTCCTCTGTGAAGCCCCAGCTGGGGAAGGTGGTGAGGGAGCAGGTCCATAGCTTGTCCTCTCTGAAGGGAGCTCTCCTCTGTGAAGCCCCAGCTGGGGAAGGTGGTGAGGGAGTAGGTCCATAGCTTGTCCTCACTGAAGGGAGCTCTCCTCTGTGAAGCCCCAGCTGGGGAAGGTGGTGAGGGAGCATGTCCATAGCTTGTCCTCACTGAAGGGAGCTCTCCTCTGTGAAGCCCCAGCTAGAGAAGGTGGTGAGGGAGCAGGTCTATAGCTTGTCCTCATTGAAGGGAGCTCTCCTCTGTGATGCCCCAGCTGGGGAAGGTGGTGAGGGAGCAGGTCCATAGCTTGTCCTCAGTGAAGGGAGCTCTCCTCTGCGAAGCCCCAGCTGGGAAAGGTGGTGAGGGAGCAGGTCCATAGCTTGTCCTCATTGAAGGGAGCTCTCCTCTGTGATGCCCCAGCTGGGGAAGGTGGTGAGGGAGCAGGTCTATAGCTTGTCCTCATTGAAGGGAGCTCTCCTCTGTGAAGCCCCAGCTGGGGAAGGTGGTGAGGGAGCAGGTCCATCGCTTGTCCTCACTGAAGGGAGCTCTCCTCTATGAAGCCCCAGCTGGGGAAGGTGGTGAGGGAGCAGGTCCATAGCTTGTCCTCAGTGAAGGGAGCTCTCCTCTGTGAAGCCCCAGCTGGGGAAGGTGGTGACGGAGTAGGTTCATAGCTTGTCCTCACTGAAGGGAGCTCTCCTCTGTGAAGCCCCAGCTGGGGAAGGTGGTGAGGGAGCAGGTCCATAGCTTGTCCTCATTGAAGGGAGCTCTCCTCTGCGAAGCCCCAGCTGGGAAAGGTGGTGAGGGAGCAGGTCCATAGCTTGTCCTCATTGAAGGGAGCTCTCCTCTGTGATGCCCCAGCTGGGGAAGGTGGTGAGGGAGCAGGTCTATAGCTTGTCCTCATTGAAGGGAGCTCTCCTCTGCGAAGCCCCAGCTGGGGAAGGTGGTGAGGGAGCAGGTCCATCACTTGTCCTCACTGAAGGGAGCTCTCCTCTATGAAGCCCCAGCTGGGGAAGGTGGTGAGGGAGCAGGTCCATAGCTTGTCCTCAGTGAAGGGAGCTCTCCTCTGTGAAGCCCCAGCTGGGGAAGGTGGTGAGGGAGCAGGTCCATAGCTTATCCTCACTGAAGGGAGCTCTCCTCTGTGATGCCCTAGCTGGGGAAGGTGGTGTGGGAGCAGGTCCATAGCTTGTCCTCATTGAAGGGAGCTCTCCTCTGCGAAGCCCCAGCTAGAGAAGGTGGTGAGGGAGCAGGTCTATAGCTTGTCCTCATTGAAGGGAGCTCTCCTCTGTGATGCCCCAGCTGGGGAAGGTGGTGAGGGAGCAGGTCTATAGCTTGTCCTCACTGAAGGGAGCTCTCCTCTGCGAAGCCCCAGCTGGGGAAGGTGGTGAGGGAGCAGGTTCATAGCTTGTCCTCTCTGAAGGGAGCTCTCCTCTGTGAAGCCCCAGCTAGAGGTGGTGAGGGAGCAGGTCCATAGCTTGTCCTCATTGAAGGGAGCTCTCCTCTGCGAAGCCCCAGCTGGGAAAGGTGGTGAGGGAGCAGGTCCATAGCTTGTCCTCATTGAAGGGAGCTCTCCTCTGTGATGCCCTAGCTGGGGAAGGTGGTGAGGGAGCAGGTCTATAGCTTGTCCTCATTGAAGGGAGCTCTCCTCTGCGAAGCCCCAGCTGGGGAAGGTGGTGAGGGAGCAGGTCCATCACTTGTCCTCACTGAAGGGAGCTCTCCTCTATGAAGCCCCAGCTGGGGAAGGTGGTGAGGGAGCAGGTCCATAGCTTGTCCTCAGTGAAGGGAGCTCTCCTCTGTGAAGCCCCAGCTGGGGAAGGTGGTGACGGAGCAGGTCCATAGCTTATCCTCACTGAAGGGAGCTCTCCTCTGTGATGCCCTAGCTGGGGAAGGTGGTGTGGGAGCAGGTCCATAGCTTGTCCTCATTGAAGGGAGCTCTCCTCTGCGAAGCCCCAGCTAGAGAAGGTGGTGAGGGAGCAGGTCTATAGCTTGTCCTCATTGAAGGGAGCTCTCCTCTGTGATGCCCCAGCTGGGGAAGGTGGTGAGGGAGCAGGTCTATAGCTTGTCCTCACTGAAGGGAGCTCTCCTCTGCGAAGCCCCAGCTGGGGAAGGTGGTGAGGGAGCAGGTCCATAGCTTGTCCTCACTGAAGGGAGCTCTCCTCTGTGAAGCCCCAGCTGGGGAAGGTGGTGAGGGAGCAGGTCCATAGCTTGTCCTCAGTGAAGGGAGCTCTCCTCTGTGAAGCCCCAGCTGGGGAAGGTGGTGAGGGAGCAGGTCCATAGCTTATCCTCACTGAAGGGAGCTCTCCTCTGTGATGCCCTAGCTGTGGAAGGTGGTGAGGGAGCAGGTCCATTGCTTGTCCTCAGTGAAGGGAGCTCTCCTCTGTGATGCCCTAGCTGGGGTATGAGTTTAGGAGGACACTACATCCTTCATCACTGGAAGGGAGCTGTCCTTCTTAGTAATATTTTTAACAAAACATCCAGTTAAGCAAGTATGGACGATTGTTTAAGAGAAATTGTCCCTTGTTACCTTCTGTTGTAATATTAAGAACCCAACAACCTTTATGGAGTGCCAGCCTCTGGTTTGTCCTGTTAGAAGCCAGGGTGACGAGGAGTTCGCTTCCCCAGATAGCAGGCCATGAATTGCACCTTTGTTCCATAACTTCTGTCTCAGGGTTTGTGTGGCCGTAGCAAGTGGAGGACTGCTGTGGCATCGAACTGCCCCCACAGTCTATATTGAAGTCTCAAAGTCATGTGGAAATTTAACACTCAGCATCTCCCACTAACTCAATAACTGAAGTCTATAATAGCACAGAAAGGAAAATAGAATGGATCGATATTTTCCGCTTGAAGATAGGTACATTTAAGAGGGTAGGCATATGTCAGTGTGGCCTTGTGTGTTTATGGGGATCCCTTCTGTAGCTCCCTATCGTTGAGACTGTGCCAACTTCAGTTTTCTTGGTGCAAAATCGTGTGACACTTCTGCTGACCTTACAGGCTCCAATTGAATGAGTGTCAAATGAGACCAATGAAGGCTTGCCTGTATGCCACGGGAATGATGCTCACCCAGAAAATCCCTTCCCTGGAAAGCAGCTGACACATCTTATGCAGCATCTATTCCTTTTCTTTTTTTTTTTTTTTTAATTTTTATTGTAAACAAATGGGATACATCTTGTTTCTCTGTGCATGAAGTAGAGGCATACCATTTGTGTAATCATACGTTTACATACAGTAATGGTGTTTGATTCATTCTGTTATTTTTTCCTTCCCCCCACCCTTCCCACCCCTCTTTTCCCCCTATACAGTCCCTCTTTCCTCCATTCTTGTCCCACTCCCACCCCCATTGTGTGTCATCATCCGCTGATCAGTGAGATCATTCGTCCTTTGGCTTTTTGAGATTGGCTTATCTCACTTAGCATGATATTCTCTAATTTCATCCATTTGCCTGCAAATGCCATAATTTTATTATTCTTTATGGCTGAGTATATTCCATTGTGTGTATATATATATATATATATATATATATATATATATATATACACACCACAGTTTCTTTATCCATTCATCAATTGAAGGGCATGTAGGTTGGTTCCACAGTCTGGCTATTGTGAATTGAGCAGCTATGAACATTGATGTGGCTGCATCTCTATAGTACGCTGATTTTAAGTCCTTTGGGTATAGGCCAAGGAGTGGGATAGCTGGGTCAAATGTTGGTTCCATTCCAAGCTTTCTGAGGAATCTCTACACTGCTTTTCAGAGTGGCTGCACTAATTTGCAACCCCACCAGCAATGTATGAGTGTACCTTTTTCCCCACATCCTCTCCAACACCTATTGGTGCTTGTATTCTTGATAATCGCCATTCTAATTGGGGTGAGATGGAATCTTTGGGTATTTTGATTTGCATTTCTCTTATTACTAAAGATGGTGAACATATTTTCATATGTTTGTTGATTGCTTGTACATCTTCTTCTGTGAAGCATCTGTTCACATCCTTAGCCCATTTGTTGATTGGGTTATTTGCATTCTTGGTGTAGAGTTTTTTAAGTTCTTTATATATTCTGGAAATTAGTGCTCTATCTGAAGTATGAGTGGCAAAGATATTCTCCCACTCTGTAGGCTCTCTCTTCACATTGCTCTCTCTTCACATTGCATGAATAGCCTTTACAACGTTCAGGTATGTTCCTACTATCCCTATTTTTTCTAGTGTTTTCAGCATGAAGGGGTGTTGTATTTTGTTGAACGCTTTTTCTGCACCAATTGAAATAACCATATGATTCTTATCCTTAAATCTATTGACATGACGGATTATGTTTATTGCTTTAGGGATGTTAAACCATCCTTGCATTCCAGGGATGAACCCCACTTGATTGTGGTGCACAATTTTCTTAATATGTTTTTGGATATGGTTTGCCAGTATTTTGTTAAGGATCTTTGCATCTATATTCATCAAGGATATTGGTCTAAAATTTTCTTTCCTTGATGTGTCTTTGCCTGATTTGGGTATGAGGGTGATATTAGCTTCATAGAATGAGTTCGGTAGGGTACTCTCCTTTTCTATTTCCTGGAATACTTTGAGAAGTATTGGAATGAGTTCTTCTTTGAAGGTCTTGTAGAACTTGACTGAGAATCCATCTGGTCCTGGACTTTTCTTGGATGGTAGGTTTTTAATGGCTTCTTCTATTTCATTGCTTGATATTGATCTGTTTAAATTGTGTATGTCCTCCTGGTTCAGTTTGGGAGGAGCGTATGTCTCTGGAAATTTGTCAGTGTCTTTGGTAGCTTCTATTTTGTTGGAATACAGATTTTCAAAGTAGCTTCTCATTGTGTTATGTATCTCAGAGGTGTCTGTCGTGTTATTTCCTTTTTCATCATGAATTTTAGTAATTTGAGTTTTCCCTCTCCCTTCTCTTTGTTAGTATGGCTAAATGTTTGTCAATTTTGTTTACTTTTTCAAAGAACCAACTTTTTGTTTTGTCAATTTTTTGAATTGTTTCTTTTGTTTCAATTTCACTGATTTCAGCTCTAATTTTAATTATTTCCTGTCTTCTACTACTTTTGCTGTTACTCTGCTCTTCTTTTTCTAGGGCTTTGAGCTGTAATGTTAGGTAATTTAGTTGTTGACTTTTCATTCTTTTCTTTTTTTTACGTTCTTTTTTTAAATTTATTTATTTTTATTTATTTTTTACAGTAAACAAATGGGATACATGTTGTTTCAGTTTGTACATGGAGTAGCAGCATACCATTTGCATATTCATACATTTACATAGAATAATGATGTTTGATTCATTCCATTATTTTTTTCCTTCCCCCTCACCCCTCCCACCTCTCTTTTCCCTCTATGCAGTCCCTCCTTCCTCCATTCTTGGCCCCCTCCCACCCCCCATTACGTGTCATCATCCACTTATCAGTGAGATCATTCGTCTTTTGGATTTTTTAGATTGGCTGATCTCACTTAGCATGATATTCTCCAATTTCATCCATTTGCCTGCAAATGCCTGCAAATAATTTTATTATTCTTTATGGCTGAGTAATATTCCATTGTGTGTGTGTGTGTATATATATATATATATATATATATATATATATATATATATATATATCTCACAGTTTCTTTATCCATTCATCAATTGAAGGGCATCTAGGTTGGTTCCATAGTCTGGCTATTGTGAATTGAGCAGCTATGAACATTGAGGTGGCTGTATCTCTGTAGTACGCTGATTTTAAGTCCTTTGGGTATAGGCCGAGGAGTGGGATAGCTGGGTCAAATGGAGGGTCCATTCCATGTTTTCTAAGGAATCTCCATACTGCTTTCTAGAGTGGCTGCACTAATTTGCAGTCCCACCAGCAATGTATGAGTGTACCTTTTTCCCCACATCCTCTCCAACACCTATTGGTGCTTGTATTCTTGATAATCGCCATTCTAATTGGGGTGAGATGGAATCTTAGGGTAGTTTTGATTTGCATTTCTCTTATTACTAAAGATGGTGAACATATTTTCATATGTTTGTTGATTGCTTGTAGATCTTCTTTGGTGAAGTGTCTGTTCATTTCCTTAGCCCATTTGTTGATTGGGTTATTTGTATTCTTGGTGTAGAGTTTTTTGAGTTCTTTATATATTCTGGAAATTAGTGCTCTCATTCTTTTCTTGAAAGCACTCTATGCAATGAATTTTCATCTTAACACTGCTTTCATAGTGTCCCAGAGATTTTGATATGTTGTATCATTGTTCTCATTGACCTCTAAGATTTATTTTATTTCCTCCCTGATATTTTCTGTTTATCCATGTTTCATTCGATAGCATATTATTTAGTCTCCAGGTGTTGGAGTAATTTCTGTTTTTTATTTTGTCATTGATTTCTACTCTCATTCCATTATGATCTCATAGAACACAAGGCAGTATCTCTATTTTTTTGCATTTCCTAAGGGCTGCTTTGTGGCATAACATATGGTCTATTTTCAAGAAGGTTGCATGTGCTCCTGAAAAGAAAGTGAATTTGCTCGTTGATGGACGGAGTATTCTATATATGTCTACTAAGTCTAGGTTATTGATTGTGTTATTGAGTTCTATGGTTTCTTTGTTTGATTTTTGTTTGGAAGATCTATCCAGTGGTGACAGCAGTGTGTTAAAGTCACCCAGAATTATTGTGTTGTGGTCTATTTGATTCCTGGAATTGTGAAGGATTTGTTTGATGTTCAGGGATGCACCATTGTTTGGGGCATAAATATTTACTATCGTTCTGTCTTCCTGATTCATGGTTCCCTTAAGCAGTGTGAAATGTCCTTCTTTATCCCTTCTGACTGACTTTGGCTTGAAGTCCACTTTATCTGATATAAGGATGGAAACCCCTGCTTTTTTACTGAGTCCATGTGCATGGTAGGGTTTTTCCCATCCTTTCACCTTTAGTCTGTGGATGTCTTTTTCTATGAGATGAGTCTCTTGCAGGCAGCATATTGTTGGGTCTTTCTTTTTAATCCATTCTGCCAGCCTACGTCTTTTGATTGGTGATTTTAGGCCATTAATGTTCAGGGTTATTGTTGAGAAATGATTTGTATTCCCAGTCATTTGGCTTATTTTTGGTTTTTAAGTCAGCTTGGTTTCTCCTTCAAGTGGTTTTTCTCTAAGGTAGTTCCTCCCTTTGCTGACCTCCATTGTTGTTTTTCATTTCCTCCTCATGGAATATTTTGTTGAGAACATTCTGTAGCACAGGCTTTCTATTTGTAAATTCTTTTAACATTTGTTTATCGTGGAAGGATTTTATTTCATCTTCAAATCTGAAGGTTAGTTTTGCTGGGTGTAAGATTCTTGGTTGGCAACCATGTTCTTTCAGAGCTTGAAATATGTCATTCCAGGCCCTTCTAGCTTTTAGAGTCTGGATTGAGAAGTCTGCTGCTATACGTATTGGTCTCCCCCTATATGTAATCTGATGCTTTTCTCTCACAGTCTTCAAAATCCTATCTTTATTTTGAAAGTTAGGCATTTTCATTATAATGTGCCTTGGTGTGGATCTGTTGTGATTCTGTGCATTTGGTGTGCTGTAAGCCTCTTGTAATTGATTTTCCATTTCATTGTTTAGGTTTGGGAAATTTTCTGATATTATTTCATTGAATAGGTTGTTCATTCCTTTGGTTTGTATCTCTGTGCCTTCCTCAATCCCAATAATTCTTCAATTTGGTCTTTTCATAATGTCCCATAGTTCTTGGAGATTCTGTTCATGATTTCTTACCATCTTCTCTGTTTGGGCAACTTTATTTTCAAGATTAAATATTTTGTCTTCATTGTCTGAGGTTCTGTCTTCCAAGTGGTCAAGTCTGTTGGTGATGCTTTCCATTGAGTTTTTTATTTGGTTTATTGTTTTCTTCATTTCAAGGATTTCCATTTTTTTTTTTTTTTTTGAGAATCTCTATCTCTTTGTTGAAATGATCTTTTGCTTCTTGCAGGTGCTCTTTCAGCTTATTGGTATTATCATTCATTGCCTGCATTTGCTCTCTTATCTCATCCTTTGCTTCATGAATCATCTTAATCATGTATAATCTGAAGTCCTTTTCTGACATTTCTTCTAACATACTGTCATTGGATTCTATTACTATAGAATCTAGATTTGTTTGGATTGTTTTCTTCCCTTGTTTTTTCACATTGTTCATGTATGTTCCCCTCCAGCAGTGCAGATCTGGGGTGTTGCAGATTCCCCCCTATAGGCTTGTAGTGGCCCCAAAGGTTTCCTAAACCTTTTCTTTAAGGGGAGATCAATATTAGCAGTGCCCAATTCAGACACTATGCAATCCTAGACCAAATAGCCCCTATGAGGACATTAACAATATTGTTATAATAAACAGAATGAGCTCAATTATTACCTTCAGTATAACAAACAGATTTGCAATAAGGTCTGCAGTTTCTAATGGAGGACAAAGAGGATGCAGAGGGATGTAGGATGTAGCTACTAATGGGATAAGAAAAGAATATACAGAAGTTCTAGATAATAGAAAGGGTGAGAGTGTAATCAAAAGTAATTGGATGTTAGCAAGCAAAAAAGGGAGAAAGAGACTCTGAGGGAACAGGTAAACAAAAGGAAAAGAGAGCAAGAAAGGTAAAGAAATAAAAACTTAAAATTGTTCAATAAGGAGACAAAAGAAAATCTACTCTATAACAGTCATATAGTATTCAGACCTCCCAGTCTTCAGTAGCCTGATGCATGAGAGGTACCTGACAATGAGCTTCCAGTCTCCAGCAGGCGTCTCAGGATGGGATTTGCTCCACCTAAAGATGGGAGATACAGCTTCCAGGATTATCCAAGATGACTGCTCTGGCTTCCAAATGTGTTGGCAAATGGGGAGTTGCAGCTTGGGGTGTGGATGTGGTCAGCTGGAGGTCCTGGAGGCTGGGTGTGGTTGGTCAGGCAGGGGTCCTGGAGGTGGGGTGTGTTTGGTTTGGTTGTGGGATCCTGGAGGCCGGGTGCAATCAGTCGGTCTGGGGTCCCGGTGATAGGGCGCAGTCAGTTGGTCTGGGGGTCCTGGCAGCAGGGAGCAGTCATTCGATGTGAGGGCCCTAGAAGCAGGGAGTGATCAGTCAGTCTGAGAGACCCTGGAGATGGGCTCAGTCAGTCCTGCCAGGAGTCCTACGGGGCCTGGCTGTTGTCTCAAAATGGCGGCAGCCACGTGTAACCAAACCTGCAGGTACTGTGACAGTGAACTTCCAGGCAACAGCAGGCAGCTGGTGCTTCACTGGCGGTCTGTAGTCAGTCTGCTGGTTGCTGTTGGACAATCGGGAGGTGAACCTCGGGCGGTGGGTGTTGGATAGGTATAAGGCAGGCGATGGACAGGCAAGAGGCAGGCAAATGGCAGATGATAGGAGCCTGACAGTGAGCAATCTGCACTCAAAAAGGCATCGATATGCTGGCTGACTGCAGGTGATCACAGCAGACAAATGGGGTAAACAGAGGGGATCAATAAGCAGCAAAAACTACCTCACCAAGAAATAGATATCTTCTGCTTGAAACTGGAGTTATGGAGTCACAAGGAATGCAGCCTCCCTCTAGTCTGCCATCTTGGATTCTCCGTCATTCTGCAGCATCTATTTCTTGAAGACTGTGCCAAAATCCAGTATCTTGAAATAAGCAAGAGACAGGCTCTTGCTTCTGTAGGATTTCAACACTGGCGAGGTGGATGCACTATGAGCATACACCATGCATCTACAAAGTCCCATGTCCACATAAAGATTGCGCAGGTGGCATATCACTCAATCTTGTGGTGCAAAATTCTTTGGGTCATATCCCTTAGAAAGTCTGATGAAATCTGGGCGCCTTTTCCTCAGAGAAGTGTGCATAAGTGTCATCACTCAAAATGGGTATAAAAATACAGTTTCTGGGTGGTGATAGACTTCTGAAACCATTTGGAGAACTCCAGGTTATGAACCTCTAGATTTGAAGCAAACTGGGTGTTCTAAGAGATCTTTGGGGGAATCAGTGGTCAACAATCTCTGGGTTTCACTTTACCAGTTTTAACCCTTTCTTACTAAGACATCTATAGAACTCATCTCTCCTGCAAAATTGGTAATAAAATAGAATCCAGGTAAGTAAGAAGGAGTTTTTAAGAAAATTAGCTCTTTTTGCTTTTGTGGCATGGGGAACCATAAGCTGTTATGTAAATGTAGGAGCACCTTGGGGTGGGCAGTGGGGAAAGAAAGGCCCAGCCCTGCAGTGCCCCAGAGGGCTCCTCCATACCCACCCCTGTGAGCCAGGCATGGGAATGAGCACTCCTGAATGTCCCCACCAGCAGTCAATTACTAGAGAGCTGCGGTCCCCGCGGAAGCCACAGGGAGCAGTAATGCCACTGGAGACCTGGGCAACTCACAAATCAAGAGAGATAACAAAACTATTCTGTGTCAAACCACGAAGCTTTAAGGTGATTGTTCCAAGGCAGATATTGGAAGTGAATGGCTAGAAAATAATAAGACATAGGAAACTACTGAGTCATGTCCAGGGGACAGTGTGACTAGCCTTGGTGACATCAGCTCAGGGTCTATGTGGGAAGCAGTGGGGAATGGCAAGCCCATGCCCGGCTTTGAGTCTCTGGAAATCACTATACTCTCAGGCATCACTTGCACTGGAAGCAGGGTGCCTGGCACTTTTAACAGGCTGATCTTTGGGGTGAACTGGATTGGAGGGTGCCTAGAGGGGCAGAACAACCCACTGCCCATGGGTCCACATGGAAGTAATGAAATAGCAGACCAATGCAGTCAGCCTAGGGTGACTTTGCTTTGTGGTCCCTGAGAAGGCAGAAAGCATCTACCTCTCTGTGTCTTCCATTGAGTCTCGCTTGCCAATTTATGTAATTACCAGGAAGAGGACTTGCTTCTAGCCTTTAGGAAGCAGGAGAAGCATCCTCTTTGGAGTAATTTGTGAAGACATCCTTTGGCTCCTGTCAGGGGTCTTGAAAGAGGAAACAGGAAGGGAAAAGATCATCTCTTCTTTCAGTTCTCAGTGGAACTTCAACCCGCTGCTTTCACAGGGCAGTAGAGCATCCCCAAATGGGGTTCACACTGTCAGATCTGAGCAGTCTAGGACCAGCACCCTGTGAACTGGGACTGTAAAAGGGATAATGCCTAGGATGGGCAAGCCTAGGGACAGGGTCAGCCATTCGTGAGGCCACTTCTGACTTCCTGCCCCGCAGTGTCCAGTGCAGAAAGGGAGGGTACCGCGGCTCAGAGCCGCTGCCCTCAAGGTGAGAGCAATCATTGCTGCATGTCCAGGAACACCTTCCTCCATTGCCATGGCAACTCAGACCAAATTGACCCTACAGCCCTGAGCCAGTGTGGCTTTGAGAGGGCGCAGTGCGACTTTTGCTGTAGAAACAGCTGGTGAGCTCATGGGCTTATGCACCCTATTTTTGCCCTGCACGTGTGGATGCGACTCAGAAGTTGTGAGAGTCACACTGCTGTGTTTCAGTTAAAGCCATGCACATTTCGTATTATAAAAATATACATCCTTTATTCTGTGGTCAAGTAGTCATAAATGTAAGTGTCCCGACTCAAAGATGTGGAGCTAGTTCAACTAACACTCCTATCAGAGTGGGTATTATAAAATGAAGACGTTCCCCATCACAATAAAAAGAAAATTAGTGGTGAGTGTATCTTAGTCCACACAAAACTTCAGCCACCAGTCACAGAGGATGCACTGGACAGAGCTGGACCAGAAGTCAGAGACATGCTGCACTGTAGTGAGCACTAGGCAGAAATGGAAAGACTGTATCCAACTTTGAATTCATGAGTGGGGAGCTTTGGCCTCTTTATGGAATTTCTTCCTTGTAGATCTCCTGCAAAATGCAAAGATAAGAACAAATCTTGGTATCAGAATTTTGTACAGCTAGCAGGCTTTGACCATAAAACAGTAAATATCAACAACTGAAGTGGTGATATAAACATACTCATTATGTTTTTAAGTGTTTATGGTTTTATTTTGGTAAATATTCTTTTTTAAAAATTTTGTTGGTCCTTTTTAGTTATACATGACATGATAGAATTATACCAGCATGGAATTTATCTTGGTCTCATTAGGACCCCATTTTGTGGTGTACTTGATGGAGAAGAATGACTTTATGACATTTGCCAGTAAATGGATAGATCTGGAGACTATCATGCTAAGTGAAATAAGCCAGTCCCCAAAACCAAAGGTCGAAAGTTTTCACTGATATGTGGAAGCTAAGCCACATTTAAGTGGTGGGAGGAGAAAAGAAGCTCATTGAGTAGACAAAGAATATTGAAGGGCAGAGGGAGTTGGAACGGGAAAGACAGTGAAGGCGTCTGACACATTCATTCTTACAAATGATGAAGTTAGGGTTCCCATTATCCCTCTTGTCTGGCTCCACTGCTGCCGACTGCCCTTTCTCCCTGTTTTCCCAGGTACACAGCAGAACTTCCTGGTTACCCATAGGAGCCACTTCACCTGGGAGGGAACAGGTGAGGAGGAGGTTGGCTAGGAGCAAATGGGTCCAGCCTAACTCCTCCTGATGCATTTAGGAGTTGGAAAGTTGATTACCCATTGTGGGGCCTTGAATCATGTAGGTGTGGGCTGTAGACCCTCCTCATTGGGTCCTGAGTTTCCCTATGGTTCACTCCTGGATCAGCAAGGACCTAGGATGCTATTTAACCCCATCCCAGAACAGGCATTATAACTGGGTTTCTCATGTGCACATCTTCATCTGATCCGCATCCTGGCCTCTCAAGGCTGTGCTCCATTCTCAGCCTCCAGGAAATCTAGGGTACTCACAAAACTAGGTCACAAATCGCTTCCATCTCTTGGTAGAAAGGAGTGAGCTGACATTGTTGCTCTCTCTGCTCCTCTTATCTGGAGATCACTGAACATGTGCTACTTCAGAGGAGAAATTATGAGTGTGAAGATCTTCTATGACTCAACGCCAGCACGCATTAGTCAACAGCTCTCAGCCTGCTGAAGCTTGTTGCCCACCGAAGGCCAATGCCTCTGGAGCTGGGAGCTGAGTGGAGGCAAAATTCAATCACATCCACCCTGTGAGTCAGAAGCAAATGTGCAGGTTAGGGAGGAGAAGGGAGATTGCCTGGCCAAAGAAAAGCATCTCAATAGCTGTTTCGTGGGAGGGGTGTCCAGCTCCTTGCCTGCTATGTGTTCTCAACAAACCGGCACCATCTTGAGGATAATGAGGTTCTAAGAGGTCCTATGGTATTGCAAATTGAGCACCTGTTGACCAAGGATATTCTGGGTGAGTTCCTTGAGTTTAAGAGAAGGCTCCCATCAGGAGCACTTCATGAGCTGTGAAGGTGAAGAGGGAAGAAGATGGTGACATCTGCTGGCCTTGTCCCTTCCTGCTCTCCCCCTATGGAGCAGACCTGCACAGATGGATGAGCTCAGGCCCAGGGACATTCCAAGAGTCAATGCAGGTTTCCAGCCAAGCTACCCCTTATGGCCACTTTGGTGACCAGCTCTGAACAACTGTGTCCTTAAACATATCCACAGGACCTACTTGGAAGCTGCATGCTCTTTAAACAGCCTCCACTCAATGCGCAGGGGTAGGTGAGACTGTGATCAAGCACTCCTTCTGCTTTTGTGGGACACTTTTGATGCAGGGTCAATCAGGTGCCTGTGCGGGTTACGCAGGCCTGTTTCAAAGTGGAGCCCCCTGGGAAGAGCTACCTGTTCTTCCGTGCCCTAAAGCCTCACCAGCGCAGCCCCACATGGAAGGAGGAGCAGGGTGGGATGCTGTGAGCGTGCTGAGTCAAGAGCAAGTACAGTTCTGTCTCGCAGCTAGTGAGTCCTGGGAGTTCCCTGGCCATGTGTGGCCACCCTCTGGATACTCAGCAGCCCAACCTACGTCACATTTACAAGATGTAAAGCCTGAAGGCTTCATAGAGTGAAGTCCTCCGCATCTCTGATACATTGTGAGCCAAAAGGCTCATTTCCATGCGGGCCTCCCCCACACTTCAGACAGTGAAAAGAAATGGTAGGGCACGAGCCTACCATTATTCCTCCCCATGGATCTCTGTGCTCTGGGCCCGGGAGAGATGGGGGCAGTAGAGCAGCAGACGTCTCCTGTGTGGGGAAACCAGCATCTCCATGTTTTCAAACAGGGAGTCTGAGGACCTGGGAAAGTGACATGCCTTTGCATGCTGGGCAGGTCATGATGGTCCCTGCAAACCTCAGTCCCGTCCAGCTGTCCCCGATGTGGTGCCTTCCACCTGCTACTCACCGTGTTCTGTGCCCCTCCAGCTGCAGCCAGCTCTCAGGCCCTTTCCAGCACGGCTCTTCCTCCACAGAAGCACCTGCACAGAAGGGTCTCTCCAGAGGCTTCAGCACACACCCGCCTTGGTCTTGAAGCTTGCCATGGGGAAGAGTCACATTTGGGCACAGATGCCCCCAGAGACACCCTTCCCACTGAGATCTTGCCTTGGGCAGTGCAGCAAACCCTGTGCTCTTGGGTCACCAAGGATCAAGCAAGCAAGGCAGAGAGATGCACTGCTGCTTGTCCTGAGCTGAGGGAAACTCCTGCACCCCTGCTGACATCTTCAGCACCTTCCGCACCAAGAGGAGAACCACAGAGCTGGAGCATCTCCAGCACCTTCCACACCAAGAGGAGAGCACAGAGCTGGAGCATCTCCAGCACCTTCCGCACCAAGAGGAGAACCACAGAGCTGGAGCATCTCCAGCACCTTCCGCACCAAGAGGAGAGCACAGAGCTGGAGCATCTCCAGCACCTTCCGCACCAAGAGGAGAGCACAGAGCTGGAGCATCTCCAGCACCTTCCGCACCAAGAGGAGAGCACAGAGCTGGAGCATCTCCAGCACCTTCCGCACCAAGAGGAGAGCACAGAGCTGGAGCATCTCCAGCACCTTCCACACCAAGAGGAGAACCACAGAGCTGGAGCATCTCCAGCACCTTCCACACCAAGAGGAGAGCACAGAGCTGGAGCATCTCCAGCACCTTCCGCACCAAGAGGAGAGCCACAGAGCTGGAGGTGTTCCTTCTAATTTTACTTAAGGTGTACTTGGAGAACCCAGAACTCACGGCTCTGCCGAGACAGGTCACGCTTCCCTGCCTCCCATGGTGCCCGGCTGGGTCACTGCTGTCTGCTTCCTCTGGGGCCAAGACAAGGGCTCTTGTGAGACACTTGGCAGACCTCTTCTCAATCACTGCCCCACTGGAGGTCCTGTCAGTGAGGGAGGAAGGTGCCTGCAGGGAGAGAGACGTTCCGGGTTTCCCCCTCAGCAGGAAGAGAGATGTTAGCGACCAGGAGAGGAGGAATCTTCTCAGCTCTGTCTTCAACACACTGATGGCCGTCAGCCCCTGGCCAGGAGCCCTGGCATGGCTCCGGGAGGCTTTCAACATTTACCCAGTGTCATGGTGATGCCTTCCAAGGTTCCAAGGTTCCAGCTCAGCAGTCATGTGGTTCCTTTGCCTACACACCAAGCTTCAGACATCCTCGAATCCCACTGATACAGATACCTAGTGGCCATTCCCCTAAAACACCTAAACCCCTAGAACAGTGAGACATTACTGCATCCTCCAAGGAGTTCAGCCTCTGCAGAAGGAGTCTGACTAACAGAACAATGCCAGCCACATGGCAGGTTGTGCAGGTGCTCCGTCAGGGGAGGCCAGAGGACAAACCACTGACCACGTGTGCAAACGTGAAGAGGGTCAGAAGGAAGGGCCACAGGAAGCAGCTGGGAGAGACCTGGATGAGCTCAGCGCTCAAATTTAAAATTGAACCTTTGTGTCAGGAAGGAGCGTTGCAGCTGGAGGGGTTGGGCCTGCAGGCAGGTCAGGATACTCAGGTACCAAGAAAGCCCAGCACCACCAGAGGGACTGTTGTGTGGTGTGGGAGGGGATGCAGGAGACCACCAGCCCAACAGTGCAGAGTAGGCACAGCCTTACTGGAAGGGAAGGTGGCAGGAAGGTCAGAGTCACCCAGGGCAGATGGATGTTGGAGCAGGTGGGAGGCACGGGCAGGAAGAAGCTGAGCTGATGTACTCCTTGCTGAGTCAGTGGCTCTCAAAGACAAGGCCCTGGGCCAGCTGTGTTAGCATCACACTTTAGATGTAGAAACTTTGCCCCCCACACAGGCTCACGGATTCAGAAGCCCAGGGCTGGCGCCCCCCAGGTGACTGAAGGCTCAGGTGTGAGCAACATGGTCTAAACCAGGCAGCTTCTCTGAGCAGTTTGGATGGACAGGCAGAGAAACAGGCTCTGGACCTGCCAACCAACAAGGCAGAGACCTCTCTCCATCTGCCCAATTCAGGAGGAGGCTTCAGGATTCTACCTCTGAGTACTTCAGTAGTTAAACAAGAGGGTGTCATGAAAGGACAATAATTTGATGGTGACTGTACATTAGGAACACAAGAAAGAAAGAAAATGTTTGATGTATAAATCCACAGACCACTAGGTAAAAGGATTCTCCACAAATATAGAAATCAGCACTCTGAACAAAACTCCACGGAAACCCTCTGTGAGCAAAGCTCGTCCCGCATGCTGTAGGCGCAGAGAAAGGCACCAGCCCTGGAAGAACAGCCCTCGAGCTCTGAGATGCCTGTGCTCTTGCAGCCATTGTGTGCAGCAGTGGAGAGCTTGGCTATGGCTGTGGCACCTCTTAGGAAGAAGTGGGATGCATCTGGGTGTCTCTGGGTGCAGCTCCTCCCAGAGCCCTCCGGAGAAGAGACTCCGCATGCTCCATGTGAGAGTCCGGCACGTGTGAGCTACTGGCTGATAGCAGCTGCTGCAGAGAAAATTATTTCCTACAAATGGAAAAATGTCCTCCAGGAATTAATCAAGACAAATGCAATCTAAATCCCATTTAAACACAGTTGACCAGCCCTCCTCGCTGGGTCTCTTGATTATGGAGAATTGAACTGCCTCCGCAGCCACACAGCCCCTCAGGCTCCCGGGGAAGCTTATTCACATAAGGTCAGGTGTGTCACCAGTCACCAGCTGACGCTGGCGGGAGTGGCTGTTGGGGTTGGGGTGGTGTATGTTCAAGACACTGTCCAGGAGCCACATAGAGCTGTATGAAGTGTACAGGGCCTCCTCCTAGAGGCTCACGGTGTAATGCGTGAAGGGGCACAGCCACATGCAGACCACAGGCTGACCCAAGAGGCCAGTGCTAAGCCCACACGCCAAGGAGCCCTGCACAGAGAGACGCCTGCTGCTGCTGGGGAACTTCACGAGCAGGCAGCATTTGAGCTGACTTTGAAAAGAAACAACTGCGTAATCAAACTGAGACAGGAGAAGGGAGGAGAAAGGACCTTAAGAGGGACTCAGTGAGCAGATGAGAAGTTAGCACGGTGTGGAGGGCAGAGACGGGGCATGGAACCGCACCTGGTCTAGATGCAGGAGCTCGAGTGCCTGGGTCTGTACTAATCGGAGGCCCCTGCCAAGTCGCCGTGGGAACACGTGTGCACCCTGGGTGTCCCTGCACTGAGACAGAGAGGCCCTCGGGTTCTGTGAAGTCCTGGCCATCTCAGGCACCCCTTCCCCTATGAAAGGTGCCTGCTCTCTAGGAGAGCAAAGCTCAGTGGTGCTTTCTGCTGTCTTCCATTTCCTGCCGCGATGGGAAGAATGTTCTTCCTATCTTGCTAATTCACTTCAGAGAAGTGAACTAGTCTCCAGCTGCTACAAAACAAGAGTGCAATTCCTAGAAATGCAACCATTAAGACAGAATTTCATTATGTGGGGTTGAGCAACGTCTGACCTCCTTCTGTGTGCTGTCTCCAGTCTCAGAGTTTCTCCACGTGACACTCCTCGCACATGTGAGCCACAGAGGGAGTGCAGGGAGGCTGTTTCAAAAGATCTGTTGCTGTTTAGCTATTCTTGAATTTGTGTTCTTCTACGATGTGACACGAAGAAGCCTACCAGGATTGCCAGGACGGCAGTCTGTTCCTGCTGACAGACCCCAGGGCAGCTGAGAGCAGCAATGCGGGGGATGAGGGCTGTGTGTTTGCTAGGAAATCCACCCTGTGTGGACCTGAGTCTGTGCAGACTTGAGGGGAAACTGAGTTTTCAGGACAGGCATCATTGAATATGGATGCAGGTGGGGATCCCTAGAGATGCTAAGACCAGGAAATGCATGATGCTCTCTGACTTTGTTGGTGTTTGTGTGTGCCATGTGTGTGCAGGTGTGTGTGTGTGTGTGTGTATTCATGTCATGTGTGTGTGACATATTCAAACAGTGGTCAATGGCTGCCTGGCATTTCCTGGAAAGCAGTGCAGAACGGAGGGTCTAGATCAATCACTTCAGGCTTTTGAAAAGTTCCTAAAATGATGGTTCTCAACCTTGGCTGAGCATTGGGATCATCCATGAGCTGTGACAAAGTCATGGCCAACCCCACACTGAGAAAGCAAGTGTAATTGGTAGTACCACTTTCAAAAGCAGTGGCCACTGAGTCTGTGCACAGTGTTCCTGTAGGAATACATCTATAAGAAAGAGGCACAGGGGTCAGCAGACACGGGAGGAGCTCAATCTCAGGGCCATCGCAAGAGTCAGGGTTGAAAGCTAACACAGTACCACTGCCAAGCTGCTGAGCATCGTGAGGGTGCACCAAGTCCACTTTTGTGAACACAATGTTGGGAAGAAGCCAAATGCAAATGCATACCACCTGCAGAAGGAGTCCCAGGGCCCAACAGTGTGGGGCAAATAGTGGTGATTGAATCGCTTTCAAACAGAGGGAAGGAGAGCTGAATTAAAGGTCTTCCCTTCTGTCCTTCGCCTACCCATGAGCTGTGCAACACTATTTTGGCTTACTCTTTGCACTGTAGAGTGAAGACGAAAATAGGAAGTAGAAGAGGAAGAAGTTCCCTTGGCAAGGAGGAACAAGGTGGGAAAGAAGAGAATGAAACCCCGTTTGGAGTGCATGCTTTCGGGGCACTGTCCACGCACACACTGACTCGTTCCATCAGCGTCATGTGCAGATCCCCTCTGCGATCCTGAGGGAGTGGACTCCTATGGAAAGCTCCCCGGTACAGGAGAGGACTGCACCAGGAGATGTGGTGATGGCCAGGCCTCGACCAATGATGCTCGGGAGCCCGCTGCGCATCGCCGTGCCCAGGAGCAGACGGCAGGGAGGCCTGCTCTGGAGAGTCCAGGACGCATTTGCTGCTGTGGCATGGTTGTGACAGCACTTCTTCACTTGCACGATCATTGCTGTGGTTCTCGCTGCACCTGCTAGTCTCCTCCTCACCAGGGAAGGAACACCTTCTCTAATCGTAAGGCAGGCTGAAGCGCTGGGGTCTCCTGCTCTCTGGCTAAGAGTCCTACCCAACCGGCAGTACCTGTCCCCTAGCCAAGTACTGTGAGTTGGGTGCACGTCTTTTTAGTAGCTCAGTGTATTGACCTTATACTCTTCCTCGAGCGGCCAGTCTCAGTGCGGGTGTCTCCAGGGGCTAATGCTGCTGTAGCAGCCTTCTCACAGTCCGTGTCACATGCTCATCAGCCACGTCTCATCTGTCGACCAGCCTCGACTCCCTCCACCCAGAGGCCACCCTGGCGCTTTCGCAGCCCAGTTGGACCAAGTCACACTGGTGGTGGAGCTCTTCCTGGGTCTTGGTGATTCTTAAAATCCAACCTGGTGTCCCTCTAGCTTCCCACTGAAAACCACCCCAGTGGCCATGGCCTCTGCTTGGCTCTTCAAGTCACCAGCCCTGGCCTGCTAGTTCATTTGCACCTGCTGGCCCCTCTGCCTGTGACGCTGCTCTAGACCCACTCCTGCTGGGCAGCACTTCTCACTCCTCAAGCGCCAGGTGGGTTCAGACACTCTCCTGAGTGTGTCCGTCCTGACCATTGTCTCTACCTTGGTCTCCCTGGAATACTGTGCTCTTGCTCTTCAGTAGATGCTAACTGTGGCATGTTACCTTGCCATGTTTAAAGCTTTGTTTCACTCAGGATCTTGAACGGAAGTTCTGCTAGCCACTACGAACATGATTCTTCCTCCAAAGTTTGACTTTGTTTCAAACAGAAAGCAGACTTGAGTTTTCCCGTTGATTCGTCTGCTTAGATCTGGAAGATCTTAACCAACTTATTTCACTTCTGGGAGACACATATAGAAGTCACTGCACACAAGCGGATTGAGGTCTTGTCACTGACGGACAGACACAGTTCCTGTCCTGAGAACCAGCGGTTTCATGGAGAAGGCAGGAGACAGCCCTCACTCTCACAATCCAAGGGGAGACTGGAAAAGTGCCAGATGCTGTGGGGAGGACGTGCGTGGCAGCCACTGAGCAGCAGGCAGGTCGGATGCCAGGCCGATGTTTCCAGGATCGTGGCTGTGGTGCTGCAGTCCAACCTCAGTCTTGAAGGACAGTTGCCCATCTCTCAGGGCATGGCCAGCAGGGCACTCTCTGGTGTCTGCAGGCCAGCGCAGGCCAGATTCTGCAGTTGGTGCTGCTCCTGGCCAATGTCCCTTCTTCTCACAAACTCGTACTGGTGTCCAAGGGCAGCCTCCCATGATGGTCAGTTTTAAGTGTTGCATTGGCCATTCCTGGTGTCCAGTTACTTGATCAAATAACCATTTTTTTAGATTAACATTTACGATCTGTTGGTTTTAAGAAGAGATAGCCCTCTGGGACGTGGGCCTCACAAATCGGCTGACGGCTATAAGAATAAACACCGTGACTTTTGGAGAAGGAACCCTGCCAGCTTGCCCTGTGACTTCAGACTCAACTGCCCCTCACGGAATCCAGTGGGGATCGGTTTCATTTTGATCAAGAAAGTCATTTCCTGACAAATAAGAAGAAATACTGGTGCACTAGTAGCTTGAATAAAATCTCAGGCTTATTTTTCTCATTACTTCATGAAACTCATTCTGGAAAATTACTCTTCTTTGGAAGACTACTTCTTAATATGCGATTTGAGATCAGTTAATCTGTTGGCCTAGACTAATTTAATAATTTGTTGAGTCTGTATGATGAACTAGAGTTTTATATTAACTGTTTCAACAAAATCACCCTATTTCAAGGTTATTTACCAAAGATGGGGCCATGCTTTGAAAACACTTGTGAGGTTCTAAGGCAATGGATTTCAATGTGACCATTAACTCCAAATCTTGACAATGCTCAGTTGTTTCTATGACAACCACTGAAACATTTATGAGAAGATGGCTTAGGGTGAGCTTGTGTCATGGAGCATGTCCATTATTATCAAGGCTGAAGGAAACAAAAATGTGAAAAATGCCAATACAAAAGAAATACAGCTTCACTGTGTCTTCCTGTGATCTGTGTTTGCATGCACTATCCACACATTCTACTCAAAAAATAGATTTTCCCCAAACTGCATGTTCTTTTTCCTTGTTTAGGAACTTTAAAAGATGTCATATATTCAGTTAAAATAGCATCATTATTTTGAGTTCAAATCTTGCTAATAATACATGTTTTGCACTGACACATTTTCATAAATATTCATCTTTGAAATTTTTAACAAAATTTATGCAATTCAATTTTTAGGAAGTGAGCACCCAGGAGAAGCTCCCACGCATGAAGACCACAGAAGGAAGAGATGAGTGGTGGACTTCAATGCAGAGCAGGCAGGGAAGCTTTGGAGATGAAGTAGAGGGCAGCTCATGCTCAGTGTTGTATTTTAAAGATGGTAGAAGTAAAAAATAAAACCGCAGAAACATTCACAGTGTTCACATAAGGTACACATTCATGCTACACCTTTCAAAGTGCATTATTCTGAGACGTTGGGATCCACAGTGTTGGCACCATGAAATGAAGAGGGTCCGGTGGTGGAGGAAGCCGCCTGGCTCTTCTCCCTTCGGAGTCTCTGCGGCAGACATGGAGGAGCACCTCTCAGACCTCGTGCCTGGAAAGGCTTTTGCAAATGCAGGGCAGCTGGCTCACAGCCTCCGCTGCAGCATCCCCAGGATCTACTGCAGTATCCACACCATCCAGTTGAGATAAAAATATTCAGAGAGGCCTTTGGGGTTCCAGGGCACACAGCATGGTAGAAAGAAAGACACCTAGCCATATGTGCAGATTCAGAAGGCTAGCAGGTAAAGGAAGGTGACAAGGACATCGGAGCACGCTAAGGTGATGGTGGATGCAGTGGAGCACAGCTGGGGCTGAGCGGCAGGAGTGGAGGGACAGAGGGATGGTGACGGGGACAGGGCGAGGGGCTCCTGCCCTGCCATGGAGGCTGGCTGCCGGGGTCGGCGGGTGTTGACCCCACATGCATGTCTCCCCTGCTGTAGGAGAAGGTCCGAGGGTCAGACAAGTACTCTGCTGCAGTGTGCGGGGAGGATCCGGAGGGTCTCACCAGAGCCGGAGAGAAAGGGCAGCCCAAGCCCATTTTGCATCCTGGGAAGGTGCTCCCCCCACGATCTCTGCAGATCCCAGAGCTCATGGTGGAGGACTTACGTTTTCATGGTCTCCTCAGGTTCCACAGTTCTGTGCCCTGTTCTCCTCCCTCCAGCCCACAGCCTGGCCCACCCTGGACACTTCCTCCACTCACTGAGACCATTCCCTGCTCTTCTTGCAACTCACCCACACCAGCCCAGCCTGCAACTAGACAGGACATCATACTTGAGCCTCTTTGTGAGCAGTGGGAGATGGATGGGGACACCTTCTTTGAGGGGGGAAAAAAAACTCTTAGGAAAGACTCCGGGCACTGGGATGTAGCTGAGCAGCAGAGCACTTGCCTAGAACGTGCAAGGTCCTGGTACCAAAAGTAAATTGATTAATCAATTAAATAAAATGACTTAAAATACTCTCCCGTATAACCCGGCAATCACATGCCTAGCCATGTCCTCCTTGTGTTAGAATCTGAAGTCCACACAAAACCTGCACGCAAATGATTAGCAGCCTTCTTCATAAGCACCACAAGCCAGAAGCAATCCAGATGTCCAACAGTAGGAAGGTGAATGTGCAATGGGACATTATTCAAGGCCAAAAGCAATGAGCTGTCAGCCAGGAAGCTGGGTGCAGTGGTGTACACCGGTAATCCCAGCAGCTTGGGAGGCTGAGGCAGGAGGATAGCAAGTTCAAAGCCAGCCTCAGCAAAAGCGAGGCTCTAAGCAACTCAGTGAGACCTGTCTCTAAATAAAATACAAAATAGGGCTGGGGATGTGGCTCAGTGGCTGAGTGCCCTGAGTTCAATCCCTGATGACCACCCTCAAAAAAATAGGGGACCTTGAGGCCTTCAGTGAAAAAGGTCGAAGGTGGCAAGCTCAGTGAGTCCACCTGTATGCCATTTGAAAGAGGCAAAGTGGAAAAGTACCAAGAGCACAGGCTGGGGAGGCAGGAGGGAGGAGAGGAGGGAAGAATGAGGGGGTGGAGCAGGAGGCCCAGCAACCATCCCGTCTGGAACAGAACAGGGATACATCAGTGCGCATCTCAGACCACCAGCACACCAGTGCTGGCTCAGTAATCACGGGAATGTCAAGAGGCCAGGCAGAAGGTGGGCTGGCAGGGGCCTGGCACTGCCAGGCTGAGAGTGCCCTGAGGGGCTGCACCACCTGGGCTTCCCAGCTGGAATGCTCGGGTCTTTCCCAGCAGTCCAAGCAGAGGTGTCCGACTGGGAAGACGCTGAAGAAGTCAAGCCTCCACCAAGTAAGTAGGAACTGGGGAAAGTCCTAGGAACAGCTGAGTTTGGGAAGGAAGAGCAATCAGAGGCTACAGGTTTGCCAGCCTGGACTAGGGCACGAGGGTTCCTTGGGTAGTTCTCTCAAGACCAGCCTTCACCATACTGGACAGCATCTCTGCCAGACAAAGTGCGGCTGCTATGTCCTTCTTCCTGGGCAAGAAGCACTGGAGTTACTGAGTGGACCTCAAGCTGAGTGCTGGGAATCGGAAGAAGTGGTGGGCAGCAGAGAGCATGCTGGACCCTCCCGAGGTGGACTGAACACTTAGACTCCAACCCAGTGGGATTAAGCTGTCTTCTAGATCTGCCTTCCATGTCTGTGGTGACAGCAGGGGTGGGAAGCGCTCGAGGTCTGTGCCAACTTATCCCACAGGGGAGGCTCCCGTGCAGCAGCCTGCACAGGAGGGACCGAGGGCTGTTCCCCCAGGGGGCTCCGGCCAGCCGGGACCACAGCTGCTCACTCCTAGGGCTTCCCTTGCGCTGTTACATGGGACCTGAAGTTGGAGAGGCTACTGAGAGGCCACACAGGACCTGAAGGTCTGAAAGGTGCAGACACTACAGGACTCAGGGCATTTCCACAAGGACCAACGAGGAAGATGGTGGTGATGATGATGGTGACGATGACGAGGGAGCTGACGACCACAGAGGTCAGCGGCTGAAGTCGAAACTGCTAATGGAAGGACTCCATGAAGTGCTGTTTTCAGGTGGCTTGAGACTGCAAGGCCCTGTGAGTGCCACCCCTGGCCCAGCTGGGCTTTCAGACCCTACTTATATGATCATCACGTGGCCAGCTCCCTGGCCCCGTTCCTAAAACAGGAAATAGAGTGACAGAGATGACAGGGTTTCAGAATGTTAAAACTTAATAATTATGTTCTCGTTTCTAATTGTAGTATTTTCTCATGTCTACCAAAATATTTTAAAAACAAATTTCTTAATAAAGAAATAAAAATACTCTATATCCACTGTTAATATTTTAACATACAGTTTATTACTCACTTTAAATTCTTGAGTATAAACGTGTCATTGTAAACGCTGCTACATTCCACAAACAGATTTTTAAGTCCAATTTCCTGTTTCCTTGGCAATCATTAGACTGTGGCAGGCAGTGGGTCCAGATACTATATTCTAAAAATTTGTAGACTGGAAGATCCTCCATGTTTTACCAGTCACCCCCTAGCCCGTGCCCCTCAGTCTGTAGACTGGAAGATCCTCCATGTTTTACCAGTCTCCCCCTAGCCCGTGCCCCTCAGTCTGTAGACTGGAAGATCCTCCATGCTTTACCAGTCACCCCCTAGCCCGTGCCCCTCAGTCTGTAGACTGGAAGATCCTCCATGTTTTACCAGTCACCCCCTAGCCCGTGCCCCTCAGTCTGTAGACTGGAAGATCCTCCATGTTTTACCAGTCACCCCCTAGCCCGTGCCCCTCAGTCTGTAGACTGGAAGATCCTCCATGTTTGACCAGTCACCCCCTAGCCCGTGCCCCTCAGTCTGTAGACTGGAAGATCCTCCATGTTTACCAGTCTCCCCCTAGCCCGTGCCCCTCAGTCTGTAGACTGGAAGATCCTCCATGTTTTACCAGTCACCCCCTAGCCCGTGCCCCTCAGTCTGTAGACTGGAAGATCCTCCATGTTTTACCAGTCACCCCCTAGCCCGTGCCCCTCAGTCTGTAGACTGGAAGATCCTCCATGTTTTACCAGTCTCCCCACTAGCCCTCTACAGACTGAGGGGCACGGGCTAGGGGAGTAACTGATAAAAAACATGACTGATACTCCTTGTGTTTTTTCAATCACTCCCCATCTTGCGTACATGGGAGCAGACTCTCTCTTCTGTAGATGAAATCAAGATGTCCTTGGGCCTCTCCCTCTTGAGAAGCACAGTGATTCTCTTGACCCCAATTCCTTGGAGACCACGAGCAGTCTCTGGGAGAATCTTTGGCAGTGCTTTATTGACTTCTGCCCATTTCCAAGACCCGCCCCCCCACTGCCTGTCTCTCCTTTCTCAAAACAGAGGTGAGTCAATGTCAGCCTTGAAAGTGGTGTTTTCTAGAAGCTTCAGATGTATAAGATCACTCACTCACTGAACATTTGCAAGATGCTCCCAGCTTGAGCTGCAAATTCACAGCAAAGCCTCCAGGTGAACAACCTGCTCCACTTCCAGGTGGAAAATCCACATGACTGGCAGATGTCATGTGCCAAGTACCAGGTAAGAGCTGAGATGTGAACCCAGGACTTTCTGGCTCTAAAGCCACATGAGGACTTTCCTGTGACTGAGACATCACAGTAAAAGGTAAAAAATCACATCCCCTAAACTGACTTGTGCTGTAGGAGAGTCGGCATAGAGCGCAGAAGCTGTCCCAGCATTAGAAGGCAGGTGGCAGAACCTGTCTCCACCACTGCCAGGGGCCACCATAGAGAAGCCGCTGAGTCCCACAGATCCTGTCTCCTTCCATAAAATAAAAAGAACACTTCACTACCTCCCACAGGGTCCTTGGAAACAAACACAAGTTAAGATTTAGAAAAGTTGTTTTAAGGTTTTTTTCTTTTCTTCTCTTTTTTTGTTTCGTTACTGGAGTTGAGTTCAGGGGTGCTTTACCACTGAGCTACACCCCCAGTCCTTTTAATTTTTTACTTTGAGACAAGGTCTTGCTAAGTTGCTGAGGATCTAGCTAAATTACTGAGGCTGGCCTCAAATTTGCAATCCTGCCCCAGCCTAATGAGTGCTAGGATTGTGGGCGTGCCACCACAACCAGGATCTGAAAAAATTGCTTAAGATGCAACAGTGAATTCTAGCAATTAGAAAGATACATTTTTTTCTGAAACTCTAGTAAAGAAGGAATAGCATTTCAGATGACCCAAAGCTACATGAGCAGGAGAGGCAGAGGAGGAGGCAGTTTGTGCTCTTGGAGAAAGATGAAACCGCGAGCCGGAGGAGGATGAGTGGCAACTTGCGGAGAAGGAAAGGTGGGCCCACCTCCAGGAGTGAGCGCCGGGGCAGCTTGGTGCGCACTGTGCCCCATCACACCCTCCATTCACAGGTGTTTCACCCTCGCAACCAGTGGGAATGACGTCACGGATTCGGTCCAACCCACTGGGAACAGAAACCACGACAAGAGTGGACGTTCTAAAGAAGCTGATGACCTAATGAGAAGTACACGCAAAAATGGATAAACAGAAAAAAATCCACGTATGCTGCTCTCAGGGGAAAAGTGCTACCGGAGCCCAGAGAGAGAATTTAACTCTGATCTGGGTAGGTTGTGGTGAGGTCTCGAGGGAGAGGCGGAAACAGACGCACTAAGCTGTTTAGATGGAACTGGGTCCTTCCTCACTCCAGGTCAGCAGGGGTCAGAGCGGAATGCGTGAGGGACGAGAGGGGCTGACCACCTTCACTGTCCCTGGATGACAGAGCTGTGCCTTTTCCTTCCTTTACCAAAACCCTTTACAGGAAGACAGGGAGGCACTACAGGAAGAAAGACGCTTTCGTATCAATGTTTTAGACTCAAGATTAGTAAAGGAGGACTGGGAAGAGTCCCTCCCCATCAGCTTGCTGGTGGGGAGAGGCCTCCTTCCTGCCAGTCCCGCCAACGTATTCCAAGAGTGTTGCACATTTCTAAACTAGCTTAGATTGCTCACAGGAGTACTGCTGCCTTCCTCAGGTGAGGAACAGCCTCGGAGGGCGGGGGTGAGACAGGGGCTACTCTAAGCATCTCAGTCTGCAGAGAGAAAATGGCAGTTCAGAGAGAGGTGGACTGACAAGGAGCACTGCCTCGAGACCCAGGGAGAGGGTCTGCTGTGCAAAGCCTCACACTGCCCTTCCCGGCCTGGTGGAAGGAGCTCATGGGCAGACAGGAGGGGACAGCAGGGCCTAAGTCCTGCACCTTCTGTCAGCACCAAGCCAGGAGCTGTGGAGCCCTGGGTTTTCCCCAAATGACCCAACCCTGCACCCAGGCCCTTAGTGGATGGCTTCAGAGTGCTGGTCCTTGTGAGAGGGGACATGGCTGTGGACATGCATACACCTAGCCCCAGGAGCTGACCACCCGGCAGCTCTTCACAGGAAGTGCGTTCCTGGAGGTGTGGGCTGGGCCCCTGCAGGTCTCCAGGGCCCTGGTGGTGAGTGGAGAAAAGGACAGCTCGGGGTCAGGTAGGGCGGGCATGCTTCCCAGGGCAGTGTTCTGAGGGCAGAGCTTTACCCTCAACTTCGAACTGCCACACCAGGAAGAGGAACATGCAAATGTTTTAACATCTAAAATTGTCCTAATTTGACTTTTTCAAAGTTTTTAAGTCTCAGGATACACTTACATTCTTGAAGATTATAAAAGATCCCAAAGATCTTGCCTGTGTGTGGTCAATGTCAATTGAAATGTTTCACATTAGAAATTAAACACAAATTCAAAAAAACTCATAATAGCAATTAAGGACCCATTACCATCAGTATAAGTAATATGTTCTTATAAAAGATTCTATATTTTTCAAAACAAACAGGAGAGAGGTAGTAGTTTTACATTTTTGCAATCATCACCCAATGTAAAGGAAGACCCTGGAGCCTGTTGGCTTCGGTGCTGGTGGGGATGAGTGGTTTGGTGGACAACACTGAGGAGGAGCTGGCCCCCACAGGAGGACCTGTCCTGAGGGTCTGCTGCTTGCTTTTGCTCCAGGAGCCCTGCACCGGGGCTCTCCCTGCACGGGCTGGCTCTTCCCAGCCTCGAGGCGGGCGCACACTGTCCTCTCCCCCTGGAACACTTGCCCCTCCCTGGCCATCGGGAGCACACTCCTGCACTCCCAGCTCTTTGAAGGCGACTTGTCCCCATTCCCTAGACAGACAGTGAGCCTGTCCGGCGCCTTGATGGCGTTTCATTTGTGACATGCTTCTATGTCTGTCCACTGCGTCAAGTGCTTCTGAGCACCAAAGCCCACACAGAGCTCCAGTGAAGGAGAGCGGGTCAGTTCCCTCCTGGGAGTGACTAGTGCCCGGCTCTCCCACCTGCCTGGGGCGGGCGGCGTTAGAGAGCAGAGGCCCGAGGCAGGGGCCACACCCAGTGCCACGGGCTCTAGAGGACATGGGGGTTTTCAAGCCACAGGTGGTCTTCAGCCTGAGCACCACTGGTATTTTGGAGCACAGGTCCTTGCTGTGGGCTTGCCTGGCCCACCGCAGACCCATTGGCAGCATCCTTGTCCTGACCACTTGAGGCCAGTGGCACCTTCCAGTGTGACAACTGGGAATGGCCCCAGACAGTGCCAATGTCCCAGGAGGGCAAACTCACCCTGGTTGAGAACAACCAACCTAATGGACAGAAATGGCAGGCAGAAAGCCAGGCAGCAGAGGGCAGGAGCGGGCAGCCTTCTCGCATCTTAAAGACGTGAGCTGTGCGGGAAGGCAGGATGGCCTGGTGGAGGGCGAAGAAACTCACCAGCCCTGGGCTCATTTCCAGGTCCACTGCTCGAGAGCCAGGGGACACTGGGGTCTCGGCGTGTCATCTGTGCCGTGGGGAAGGACCCTCCATGGCACAAACCCCAGGGCCAGCACTCGGCTCTCAGGAGATGTCCTCACGGGAACCACAGCTGTCCTTCCATCAGACTAGGAGGGGACAGGAACGGGCGTGGGGGCCAGGAGGCCCCTGGTGACATTCTCCCAGGGTGAGTAAGCAGCTCCAGAGAGAGTCCCACACTTCCGGGGTAAGGGCAGCAGGCAAGCTTTGGTGGGCAGGGACACAGACCTCTCAAGGCCTGGAGAGGACGGTCTGGGTCAGAGCAATGGCAACCAACAACGCTGAGAGGCGTTGGAGCCTGAGTTAGAGCGGAGACAAGGCACCAGAAGCTTCGCTGCGCAACACACGCTCACGGCCCCACCAGTGTCCTTGGGGCTAAGTGGTCCCGAATCTCCTTCTGTCCTGTTTGCACTGGAGCAGGAGCTGGCCACCCAGTGCCACTTGCTAAAGGCGTTTGGGGGCACGCACGGTCCTGTGACACGCCCTCCACAGCACACGGGTCCCCAGTGGACTTGCCGGGCCAGCAGCACCTGAGCCTGGCACTGAGGTAGAGGGGTGGCTGGTGATCACTGGGAAGCAGCCACACAGCAGACTCACTGCTCCACTTACCTGATTACTCTGCCCTTGAGATATTTCTGTTGAAGCTGCTGAGATAAGAGAAGCATTGTCATAGCAACCTACGCTGATGTTGTTTGGTGTCTCCAAGCAGATTGAGCCACCCACAATTCGCATCAGCGATGCTCGGTGGCCTAATTTCTGAAAGCCTAGCACATTTCCCTCTTGATCTTTCTATGAAGTGGGTGGTGATTGTGGAAAGATCCCTGGGGTCTTGCAGGTACCTGTAACCAGGCTTCAAGAACCCATTGCAGATGGAAGCTGTGGTTTACTGAGAAGGGCACACGGGAGCTGGAGTCAGGAGATAAGAGCCCCAGTGCAGGATTCTCAGTGACTCCTCCCTGATCACCCTGAGCCTCGGTTTCCTCATCTGGAAAGCCCCTCCATGGGACACAGTGGCACCAGGCAGGGGAGCAAGTGTCAGGGCTGCCGAGCAGACACAGGCCTGAGCAGGAGGGCCTCTGCCAGGCCAGGCAAGCCAGCACCGTCTGACCCTCAAGCCTGCTACCCAGCATCTCGCCAGCAAGGCTGGAGCCACACCAGTTACACCTGATGGCAAACTGCAACCCCTGCGCTCTGGGCTGCTGCTGGAATCTCGATGGCATTTAACTGGAAGTTCACGGCAGCCCCAGCCAGGGAGGGTCCTCTCTTCCTCCTTCCTTCCTGTGCGGTGGTCTGTGGGGTCTGTTTCTGCGTGAAACCTCCTGTCCATTGTGTTCAGCATTGCTTTTTCCATCAAGGAGAGTCAGGAGCAGAAGCAGTGTGGTCAGTAACGGTCGTGGTCACATTTTCCAAGTACCTGAGCCTCGAAGTGAGAAATCTCTCAGCATCAAGACTTCTTACCAAAACCTCTCTAAATTGCTTTGATCGCCCCTCTGCCCTCAGGGAGGAAGTGTGGACAGCATGATTTAATCTCTGGTGACTCAGTGACTGTAGGGACATTGGCATGAATCCCACCCACCAGTGAGGGAGGGCGCGCCTGGGGTGGGGCCGAGGGCTCAGAGGCAGAGTGCAGCCAACTGAGCCCACCTATGGACCCTCGGCGGGAAGTCTAAAAAGACAGATCTCTGCTGCAGATTTCTCCAGCGACCTGCACACCCCACAGTGAGCTCCGCTCCAAGAGCTCACACTAAGCTAAGGCAGAGGAAGGGACCTGCAGAGGTAGCAGGCCTGCCTCTCCTGCTCCTCCACTTGGTCAAGTGCACCCCGTCCTGGCTGGGCCTGTCTCCAGCAATGCGCCCTAACACCGCGGCGGCCTGGAGGGACGGCTTCCTGCTCCACCAGCTCCTGATCAGTCCTGACGGCCTCCCTTCCACCTGCTGTGCTCCCTCGGGACAACACACCTACCTCCCCTGTCCAGCCGCTGCCCTTCTCAGCATCCATGAGGTACAGTGAAGTCCGAGAGCCTTCGCAAGAGAGAGGACTCCAGAGGGCGGGACAGCTGAGGACCTGGGGGCAGTGAGCTGTGAGGAGGCTCCACACACCCGGTGCTCGCAGAGGCTGAGTCCTGGGCTTCTGCGTGCTCCGCTTCTGGCCAGGGACCCCTTCCCCGTTATAGGCTGGCATGGGAAGGGGCTAGAGTGCTCTGGGGTCCTTCGTCAGTGCAGTAGCCAGTCATCAGCACCCCCTCACTCTCTGATCACCTCCTAGACACCCACAGCAACGTGTCGTTGCGCTGGGTTAGGATCTCACATGTGAACTTTTGGGAGACACGTTCCATCCATTTCGACAGCTCTTTAAAAATGAAAAGCGGGCCTTTGCTCTAGGGCGGCAGAAACGGGCTGTGACTGCGGCTTGCCAACTGGCTCTGGTCTGGCTCCCTGGGCTCCTTCCCACAGGTCCCCCTTCTGTCCAGATTCCAGGAGGAGGTTTCCAAACACGCTGAGGCTTTTCTTCCCATGTGGACGCTCACAGCACCTCTATTCTCTCTCTTTGGCAAGCACACGTCTGTCTGTGGCATGGCCAACCAGGCCAAGCCGGCCTCCCCCGCCTCGCTGCCTGGATCACTGCTCACCCCTTCCTTGGTTCTGAATGCTGTCTGTCACTTGGCCCCAGAGGTGACATTTCTCCCCAAGTCCCTGCCTCCCCCGCTGTATAGTCGGCCAGGTCGGTGGGTTGGGTTCCCTTCATCCCACATCCCTGAGGCGGCCCCATCATGCCCCAGGCTGCCCAGCCCACACTGGGACCAGGGCTCACGTCTCAGCATCCACGGGGAGTCAGGCAGGTCCAGCAGGGCAAGGGGCTGGCATGACCCTCTGAGGCATGTGAGGGTTTTCTGGGGCAACGTCTGTTAAGAATAAATGTGTCAGTATCCCAAGGAACTCACATTGGACGCCACAAAGACATCTGCCCTCCAGTTCATCGTGGCGTCATTCACAATGGCCAAGGAATGGCATTGGCCTATGTGTCCCACAGGCCTGAGAGTGGGCACAGTGGGGGTACTGCTCTGCTGCAAAGCCACCACCGAGGTGACGGAAACGGAAAGACCTTGTGCTGGGTGGAAGGAGCCAGGTGAAGAGCAGCTTCTGCACAGCGTGATTCCACTGTGGAGTCTAAACAGCATCCCACAGAGAGCAGGGACGGCGGAGGGGGCCCCATGGGCCCTGGGTCAATGCAGGGACTGTACATAACAGTAGTGTGCTGTTTGCTCCATAAAGTTAGAAGAGAGGGTCCCGAGGGTCTCACCTCAAGGCAGTGATAAGTGTGAGGAAACAGGTGTGCTTGCCCCGACTTTGGTCTTGCTGCATGTGCGTATGTGAACATCACAAGACACCCTGGGCAGGAGCAATTTTTGTGTCAATCAAAAAGGAGCAAGTACCTTGGCAGGGGGCCATCAGAATGACGGGGAAGCCACTGGCTGCAGTGCAGTCTGAGCCCATGTAGGAAGTGCAGGAAGTGGGGAGACTTTCTAGCCTTTCCTTGCGGAGGAGGAAGACCTGAGTCTGCCAAGTCCCTGCCAAGGCACCTGTGGAGCCTGTGGCATAGAAGAGCCTGCCTGGGTGGCCCACCACCTGGCCTGCGGGGGTCAGGAGCAGCCCGGGGCAGGCATGACCTCAGCACACACTCGGGACAGGGCTCAGGCCAGCAGCTGGGCCCTAGTCACCTCTACCCTGGTCACTTGTCTCAGGGCCACGACACCAGTGAGGACAGTCAGCACAGGCTGGTCCAGCTCCCCAGGGGCATAAGGATGCCCTGACTGAGCCTCAGTGGCAGTGGCCTGAGGTGCCCACCAGGCCTGGGCGCCTGTGCTCCTGGGCATCCTGCTTGCTCTGCTTGCTGGCAGGCTCCTCCAGCACCAGGAGGGGCAGGGGCAGCACTCAGAAGCAGAATCCTGGAGAGAAGCTTGCAGGACAGGGAAGGGGTGACAGGAGACCCTTCAGAGGCCAGGAGGGCCCACGGCAGCTCTGGTCCCCCCATTTCCAGCATGCTGAAATGCTGCCCAGGGTCTGTGTGTGCTGCCTGTGATCTCCATGGGACCAGCCTATCCTGTTCCCTGGGCCTAGCCCAGGCCCCGGAAAGTGAAAATCGTTAGCTATGTGCTGAGGTCCCCACAGAAATGACTCTGCTTGTATAAACTAGATTCGAATAATTTTGACATCAGCCGGACAGTCGCCACCATAAGTCACCACCATGTAGATGTGGATCTGCACAGACCCCTCAGCCTCACGCTCGCCCCTCAGTCCTAGTCCACCGGACTCCCCAGGCCCTTTCTCTCCCAGAGCTGGGGATGATGCTTGAGCACAGCTGTCTGTCCTGCAGCCTTGTGAAGAGTCCACAGAGCAGAGGCGGTCACGGCCTGCACTTTCCCGATGGCCACAGCCTCTGTGCTCAGCACCAACCTGCTGCAGAGTCGACCTGGCATCTCTCCTCTCACTGCTGTCTCCAGTCAGACACTCTGGGCAGGTGGCTGCAAGGGCAGAATGCAGTGGCTTCCGTGGTCTCTGCTCAGTGCCTCCGAGTGTCTCATCTCCACCGTGAAGTGAGGATGCTGCATGCGTCTCAAGTCCCTGTCCTGTCTCTTGCTGGTTGTGTGAGTTTGGACAAACTGTTTAAACTCCCTCAGGGAGACACCGTGATTTTAAAACATTTGCTGCCTCTCCTTGGACATCAAGGTGGACCAGTGAATCAGTGACACAGAGCTGGACCAACGTGTGCCCCATATGGACCTTTTGGAGCAGGGCTATGTGCTCCATTCTCCTCTCCTCTGCCACGATTACTGGCCACACTCCAGACTGAGGCTGCTCCATCCCCAGTCCTGCAGTCAAGGTGGTACAGTCAGTCTCCTCTGGTGGAAAGGGTGAGGACGGTGTGCATTCAGGCAGGTGGTAATAGGGATGGTTTTGGTGCTGGGGATGTAGCCCAAGGGCACTTCACCTCCGAGTCTCATCCCAGCCCTTTTTATTCTTTATTTCAAGACAGCATCTCCTTAAACTGCCCAGGCTGGATCCTTCTACCTCTGCCTCCCAAGTAGCTGGGATCACAGGCATGCACCATGGCACCCAGCTCCCAAAAGGCATTTCTTAGTTTTTCTATGTGTAAATACAGCTATAAAAATCCTTCCTCCACAGATTTATTCTCTCAGAAACTCTAACCCATCTTGTTAAGTTTGAGACATGTGCCAGAATCCAGGAGTTTCACAGGATGGACTGGAGTCGACCTCCTGTCAACAGTGAGTTCACTGAGGAGTGAAGGAAGAACAGTTGTGAACATGAGTTTACTTGAAGTGTCTCACTGCTGCCAGGTGCGAGGAGCTCAAAAACCTGGAGGAACCTAAGGATGGTTTCTTTTTAACCCACAGCTCAAGGCGCTCTCCCTAGAGTCCTGCTTTTGGTGACTGGATGCAACTAATTGGGTCAGCTGGGGTGGAGGGCAGTTCCTTCCCGTCAAGATGCTCAGGTGGATGGAGCCCTGGACCACCAGGAGAGAAAAGCAATCGGCCAGAGGGCTGAGAGGAAGGAACCAAGCAGAGCTAGGCCCAGATGTCATTCGGGTTCTCGAGGCTTGGAGACTCGGCCTTTGTTTTGTGGGCACTCAGTATTAATTTTGGAGTCAGAATGATAGTAGTGTTTTAACCGAATTAGAGAACAGGATATCACCCTGTCTGGTCAGCTAGTCGGCAGCGGGCTCCTTCCAAAGGCGGGAGAGCACATAGCGCAGTCTGAGAGCCGCGCAATCTGCGCTGCAGGTATGCAACTCTGTCACCAAGACATGGAAGCCACAGACACAGGTGGGATAGCCACATGTAAGTGAGGGGCAGGGCCACCCTTCCAGCAGAGTTTCAGGCCTCACAGTGGACTCCAGAGGGGACAGAAGATCCCGAGTGCTGAGTACTGAGGCACCAAGGACTGAGGTCCCCGGGAAGAGCACACTCCCACTTAGGAGGAGAGGAGGGCCTGAACCAGGGCAGGGCGGGAGGAGGAGGAGCAGGAGCCAGTTCCCGGGTGGATTTACGGGAACGAAGAGCTTTGAGAGGGCGGATCGCTGCCATTTGGACATCCTGAGTCTGATGTGAAAGGCAGATGAGATAACGCAGGCAAAGTGCTTCACACCGTGAAGTGTTCTGGAGGTGGAAGGGTTATTTTAAGAGGAAATGGTGAGAACCAGCTCATGACTAACCAAACTCGCCCGCTCTCCCGCAGAGACGGCGCGACCCACGCTGTGGGCCAAGAGCCGGTCCGGGCTCCGGGTCGGCGCCGTGGCAGGAGCATTGCCACAGCACCACGTCCCTCTGCGTGGTGCAGGAGGGCCACGCGCACGGCCCCTCGGGCTCCCTAGAGCTGGGGTGCTGCTCCCTGCAGACCCTCCCTGAGCACGGAGCGTATGAGCACAGAGGGGGACCAGGTCCCAGAGAGAGAGGAAGGGGTGGCACTAGATCCCCTCTCACTGCTCAGAAGAGCTTGTGGCTTAAAACTTACGAATGGTATATTTCTGGAATTTTCCATTTAATATTTTCAGACCATAACTGGCCACAGGTGGCTGAAACCATGGAAGGCAAATCGTGGCGGAGGGGACCCTGTCCTGCTCCCTGGGGGAGGGTGCTGCACGGGGATAGGCCCAGCACCCAGCAGGCATGCTGCAGGCCAGGGCTGGCCTCTGAGCCACATAGGCCTCTTCTCCTGCCACTCAGTGCTTAGCCCAGAGGCCAGTGTCTGAATGGGGCTCTTCAGAACTCCTCTGTGAGCCTGAAGAGGAGAGCAAGCAAGCTTCCCAGCCAGCCTTCAGCTCCGCCCACCAGCTCGCGGAGCCCAGGCTGTGTCCCAGTGACGTCACCGCTCCTCACTGCGCTGGGTTTTATTGTCCTCGCTGTTGTTTGCCACCAGGAGTTTCCAAAATGCTTGCGCAACAAAAGTGCAGTTCAAGAGCATCCTCAAACTTCAGGACCTGACTACTGCAAAGCTGCACTGGCCGCCCAGCAGAGGGTTCAGAGCAGCCCTGGGCTGGGGAGGGCGATGGCCTCCCTCAGCTGCCCAGGGAGGGCCACACCCTTGGTGGGGTCCCCAACCAGCTGGCATTGAGGACCCTGCAGCCTGGTGTTGTGCAAAAGCAGCATAAAGCACGTGGAGAGCCTGCTGGCAACCAGAACTCAGGGCTGGCCCAGGGAGGGTACTCTGCTGGGCCTCACAGGGCCTGTGGGTGCTCCTGAGGGCCGGGAAGGTCCAGCCCGTGTGCCTCCCTCAGGCCCCTTTCTGTTCCGGTCCCTCTCTTGTCAGCCACGGTGTGCTCCCTGTGTCTGGCTCAGCACCCTGCTTCCTGTGGCCCTCATTTGCTTCTCCAAGTAGCCTCCCTGGGCTCTCACTGGGCTTGGGAACCCTTAGTTGGCATTTTCCTGGTGTTTTGATCTCAGCCATGGTTTAACATTTAAACACCAAGAGTCCAAAGCCAGGGCAGTGATGGAGGGAGTGGGGTTTCCCAACCACTCTTCCTCAGCTGCACCAGTTCTGTCACCTCCCTGAGGCTCTCAGACATCTCCCTCCTGCGTCCCAGCACCAGTGACCATCACCATCTGGGAATGTTTGGCATTTCCACCACCAGAATCAAAGCTCTTCGGGGTTAGGGATGGAATCTGTTTTAGTCAACTTTTCCCCTGCTATGACTACAGGACATAAGGAGAACAACATAGAGGAGGAAAAGTTTCTTTGGTGCTAATGGTTTCAGAGGTCTTAGTCCATGATTGGCCAGCTCCATTGCTCTGGGTCCAAGTGAGGCAGAATATCATGGCAGAAGGATTTGGAGGAGGGAAGCAGTCAGGAAATGACCACAAGAAGCAGAGGGACAAAACGTAAACTCCAGAGGCTTGCCCCCAGTGAGCTACCTCCTCCAGCCACACCCTACCTGCCTGCAGTCACCACCCAGTTAATCGATTTAAGAGGATCGTGCTCTGATTAGGCGAGGTTCCCACAACCCAACGTTTCCACCTCTGAACCTTCTTGCATTGCTGCACACATGAGCTTTGGGGGACACCTCAGGTCTGCACCATAACGGGATCAAAGGCCCCTCTCTTGGGTCTGGCCCCACTGTCCTTTCTCCAGACGACAGCTGTGGTTTCTTGTCCATTCAACAGCAGCAGAACCTTTCAATGTGAGCTGTGAAATGCAACATGCCATCCCTTCTTCGAGGTGGGCTTGAGACAAGCCCCATCCAAGGCTAGTCTGCCGCACGCTGCTCTTCACTGCCTTCCTGAAACCCAGCTCTCCAGCCACTGGCATGCTTCTGTCTGTGGGAGTAGCACCTTCAGGCATCAGCTTGGTTTCCTCAGAGACTCGTGCTTCATCCTTGGAGAAGAGGGCTCCTCTCTGTCATTCCTCAAGCTGCCCTTCCTTCCTAGCCCTTGTCTTGTTACATATGTGACCTTTTCATTTGTTGGTCAGACTTAGCCAGGGAGGAGCAGTCACAGTCAAGGATGGGCTGAACGCACAGCCATGGTCCCAGAAGATGCTCCTGCCCGGCCCTGCCACAGCTGTCCTCCTCCGTGTGGGCTGCACGTGACCAAGTCCCCAGCACTGGCGTGAGTCCCCTGCTGAGCCCAGTGTGATGGAGTTCGACCTCCCCACAGGATATACCACAGGGCTGCAGGGTACAGGGCTGCGCTGGGCCTGGTGCCACGTGGGGCCCCACTCACCATAGGTGGGCCTTGCTTCCCAGAGAGGGCGTGTGCCCAGCGTAGACCTGAGCTGAAGTTTGCTTCCTGGTGTCACAAGGATGTGGGGGTCGGGTTCGAGTGCCATGCTCGATGTATGCAGAAGAGATGGATGCTGCTGGGTGGAGGAAGAGTCAGGTGTGCTGGGGAGCTATTCCCCGAGATGCCGGAGGTGCAGACTGGGATAGCCTGGGTGTCTGCTTTGCTCAGTGGCAAGCACGCCTGCAGCAGAGGTGGAAGGGGTGAGAAGGAGGTGAAAAGTAGGGCTGGGGCCAAGTCACGGACCCACTGCAAAGTGGGGCCCAGCAGTTACACTTCAATCCCTGCACCTGAGGACGAGGAGGTAAGAAGGTTGTGCCAGCTTGCCAGGATCCAGCCCATCTGTGGGGAGCTGGAATTAGAACTCGAGTCTGCCCCCACGAGGTTCTGGCAGTTTCCATGACACCCAGCTCTCTCCTTCCACCTGCACAAAGCAAGTGAGCGCCCATGAGACTGTGGCTCCTGTCTCATGGGCTAAGTTCTGCAGAAGGACTTCATCTTTGGGACAGGGACATGCTGGTTCTTCCCCCACTTCTCAGGAGAGAAAGATCCCTGACTGACCCCGTCCCTGCCGCGGGGCCAGGTGTGGCACCCACTCTCAGTGTTGAGGGGCCTTCCTGGTCCTGGGGTGTGCACAGCTGGTGCTGAGGAAGCCCCATTCTGCTTCCTGGTACAGGCATCCCTGGCCCGGAGTGTGTGCTTCTGAGTCTTAAGCACAGTGACCGAGCTCACAGTGGTCCAGGTGTCCACGGTGTGAACAACGCAGGCAGCTACCAGCTGAGAGGAAATTGCAACCTGCGGTGGTGCAAGCCCCCGAGGCCGCTCCGGCTCACATCCTGCTCCTGTGGGGAGGCAGAGCCCTTCTGAAACCAGGAGGAAGGGCAGCCTGTGGGGCCTGCTTCCTCCTGCGAGAGCCCAGGAGTGTGGAGACATGCTTTCTTCTGCTCTCCCTGAGGGAAGGCTGGAGACTGCTGTCCACACCCTGCTGTGCCACGTGGGACGGCCTCCTGCTCCCCCACGCTTTCTCGCCACTTGGTCCTCGCCACAGCCTGGCTCTGGGTCCTTCGCCTGTCTTCTCACTAGGCTCCTGCAGGAGTCCGCACTGCCTGACGGTGTCCATCAGTCTGCTCCTGTCGGCTGCCCTCTTTCTAGAGCCAGTCAGAACCTGGGCCACCCACACCGTGGAGGACTGGTGAATGCTGGTCTTCAGTGTGGTGAGAAGCCCACACGGCCTCCTTTCTCTCCTTTCCCTGGAAAGCTGCACTCATGCCAAATGGCTCTGTGGTCTCCGCACAGTCCACTGTCTTCCCATTCTTCACAGTCATGACCACGACCCTGGACCTCCTGCCTGGAAGGTTAGCCATTGCCCTCTCGGATGTGCAGCCTTGGAGGTTGCTTGGACGCCCTGGTCTCATTGTGAACAGGACATTGCGGGCACTCTCTCAGGGTGGACAGGGCAGGTCAGCGCCCTGCTGGCAGGGACTGGACAGCGCCTAGTGCTGTTGGTGCCAGAGTAGCCGGCAGCTCTCACTGTGCCCGGCATGATGCTGCTCTCCGACGCTTTGAGCCGCATTCATCCTTCACGATGGCTCAGGGTCCAGTGCACACTCATTTGTGAGCCAGCCCTCCATTGATTTGAGCTCCCGACCCTGCTGGCCCATCTTACTCCCACACTCCTGCCCAGATCTGCCCTTTCCCCAGGGCAGCAGCAGGATGCGCCCCTGGGCTGTGACTGCCTTCAGTGGGTCTCCACTGTGCCTTGGTCAGACCCAGGCTCTGCCTGCCCTGGCGCCCTCTCAGCCTCTAGGGCCTCAGTTCCCTGTGACTCTCTCTTGTTCTCCAGAAACTGCCCGCGGTGGTCTGCCCGACTCAACTGGACACTTCTCTCTTCTTCCGCTGGGAATCATTCTCATCCAACAAATCTCATTTCATATGCTTCCTTTTCAAAGGGGCTTTTCCTGACCTGCTGGGCTGAGGGAGCCCTGGGCTATGGGCTGCCTGCTCCACCAGCTGCCTGTCTCCCTCATGGTCCAGGTCACCTTGGAGCATTTTATTTGTTCATTTTCTGATTCCTTCCTTGGAGATAAAACTTCACAGGGAAAAGGCCTGGTCTGCTTGCTCACCACCAAGTGCAGGTCCGCAGACAGTTCCTGGCCCAGAGGAGGTGCTGGAAAGCTGTGTCTCAACTGAGCACACAGCATTCGAGAACAGAGCTCCCCACTCCCCAGTCGCCCAGAGAAGGGAAGCGGCGGAGCAGCAGAAGTCATCTCTTGCCTGTTGGAGAGAAGGACAAGGCCCCAAGGCCCGGCAGTGCCCAGGCTGCCTCTTCTCAGATACAGTCAGCAAGGCCACGGACACTTCCCAGGCATCCCTGCAAGTATCACACCTCTTAAGAAAGCAAGAAGTCAAAGTCACAGTCGAGGATGTGAATGGCTACAAAACGCTGGAACAGAGTAAGGGTGGGAAGACCTGTTTCTAGCAGAGTCAGCGCAGTAGGTCTATAGCAGCCCTGCTTCCCGGAGCAGGGAAAAGGGGGCATGAGAGTCCTCAAGCAAGGTGTGTAAAGCGAACACGGGTTTCACTGTCAGCTGGGCACAGTCTAACAATGAAAATCACTTCCTGCACTTTACAGTTTAGAAATATGCTAGCACGTCTGCCTCCCTCGGCAAGCCCGTCCAGGGAAGACCCGCCTCTGGACCCAGCCTCCATGGAAGGACCTTGGCAAGTCCCCTTCCTACTTGGCAGCCCAGGTGGTGGGCCAGATTGTCTTCAGCTCCACTTGGCACTCCGGGGGCCACGACTCATGACTCTTGACAGTCAGAGCCTCTTCGGAAGTCCTTGCTGTGGACTTTTTCAGCATCATGGGATCTTCTGGGTCTTCTTTCATGTTCCCTGGGAAGCCTGGAGGTTTGGAGGCTATGTTTGGATGCCCAACCTCTCTCTCTGAAATACCATTTGGAGGCTTAGGATCACATAGACGTAAACCCACCACCAGTCTGGGGTTGTTGCTCAGTGGCAGAGCACTTCCCTGGCATGTGTGAGGCACTGGGTTCAATTCTCAGCACTGCATAAACAAACAAACAAACAAACAAATATCCACTGACAGCTTAAAACTGCACTAACACTGGCTTTTTAAATAAATAAATACATAAAGCCACTGCCAATGACGGCTGGTGTCTCTGTCTGTCGTCTGCCCCTCCTGCAGTCCCTCTTGCAGGAGGCGAGGTCATCAGCGTGAGGCTGACTTCTGTGCTGGTAGGTTTCTGGAACAGTGCCCATGGTCGGGTCAACCAGAGTTGGAGATTTACCCTCCTAGTCTAGTTCTTCTGAGGTGCCTGGCATTGTGTCTGCCTGCAGCTGCTTAGTTCTACCACACCGGGAGCCTCTGCAGGTCACTGTCTGGAGAACAGCACCCTCCAGCTCCTTCCTGGCAGGGCTGATGGTCAGACCTTGGCCCTGTGTGACCTGTTGCTTCTGACCTGGACTGAGGTGCCTGGGGTCAGTCCTTGGGTCCTTTGGCTGGCTAGCCCAGGCTCCTGGCAGCGTTCCCTTCCCAGCAGAACCCCAGCTCCAGGAGCCCCGTCCTGCTTTCCCTGTGGGCGTGGGGGAGGACTGACGTAGGAGGGCTCTCTTCCTCTTCTCCCAGGGCCCGAGGCAGGAGTCTGAGCTGCAACTCAGGCCATCTGATTGGCTGACCGATCCTGGCTGGGCTATAAAAGAGACCCCTGCAGGCTGGGGAGGGAGAAGGATTCTGACAGCCGCTCCCGGAGAAGAGCTGAGAGCTCTCAAAACAGAAGCTGCTTCCCTGCCTCCAGCCACGCGCCTCAACCGCTCCTCAAGATGTGCAAGGGACTGGCGGGCCTGCCGGCCTCCTGCCTGCGGAGGTAAGGCTGTCTGACTAGACAGACTGGGTCAGCTACCACGGAGGTAAGGCTGTCTGACTTTTAGAAACAGTGTGATCAGGAGTCCGACTGTCCTCTAGGACTAGCTGGATATGGTGGCTGAGATTTGGGTACCTGTGTGTGTTGTGACGTGACTTCATTCTGAGACTGGTGCTGACTTTGGAAGCTTGGTCCTCCTGAGCAAGCTGGGCTGGATCCAGGAGAGGCATGTGGTCGAGCTGTACATGGAGGTCTGCATGCCTCTGCGTCCAGGGGCTGCTAACTGAGGCCTCACTGCAGCTCCTGGCTCGGGCTCTGCTCCTGACCCTGCCTGTGGGTGTTCTGGGGGAGGCACCGGGAAGGAGGCCTGAGTCTAGAGAGGCAGGCTCTGGTGTGCTGCGCTGCCCTCTCTGGGTTGTGAGCCAGTGTGACAGTGGATCTGTTCAAGAAGGGACCTCCCTCCCTTCCTCCGTCCCCAGCCCTGAAGTCAGCTCAGGGTCTCAGATCTCATCCTGAGGACATTGTTTTATCAATGGGCTCCATTTTATCAAAAAGAAAAAAAAAAAAAAAAAAAAAACCTTGAGGATTTACAGCTGCTCATCTGTCTGTGGCTTTATTAAAAGGGTTCAAATGAGTGATTTCAGAGAATGCTCATATATTAGCCAGTTGAAAATAAAATGAAAGGCTGGAATATCTTACATTATGGATCTTCAGTTAAGGGTAAAGTGAACCTGAGGGTATACCAACTCCTTTCTTATCTCCCTGCAAATAGGAATCACATGAAATCGCAATTTGGAAATGACCCTAAGCACTCTTTCATGTGGCCCTGAGAAGTCTACCTTTCAAACATTCCCTCGGGGCAAGACCCTGCCACAGGCTTCTTCAGAAGCACGAGGGGTCTGGCAGGGGGCCTGGGAGCCCTCCGCCAGCTCCAGCTCAGTCCTGTTACCTATGAAGGCAACCTCGGAGAGGAGGGTGTGGGATCTTACCTGGGACAGGCAGGCTACGCTGCGGCGCTGCCCTCAGAGCTGGCTGCCAACCTGAGAGGGACCTGTTCACCATGCCTTCCCCAGGTCCAGGCCCCAGGACCTTCGCTGCTCCTGGCCACAGGAGTGGTGCTGTGAGGAGCCACTCCCTGTTTCCAGGAGGCTCAAGTTGCCTGGGCTGTGCCCACTCTGGCTCCCGTGCTGTGACCTCAGGCACAGCTGCTGGGCAGCAGAGGCAGCAGGTGGAGGCTTGAAACAGCTTCTGCTGGACTGGGTCGCCACACACTGGCAGCCTCCAAGCACTTGGCCCTCAGGAGGACTGGCCCGGTGACTGCGGCCATCCATTGAGGGGGCCTTTGCCTTCCCTGACAGTCACCAGCTGGAGAGGTAGAGGAAGGGACCAGTGCTGCGAGGGGAACGGCCTCCTACAGGGCAGTGTGCGACAGGAAAGCCAGCACGCAGAGACCACGGGTCACCTGCACTGCCAGCCATCCCCAGTGTCTTCCATGTATCCCCAGGGGCTGTGTCTCCCTCGCCAGCAGACCAGCTAGTTACTGTTCCTTTTAAAACGACTTTCTCCTCTTTGATGATTTCTTGGCTTTCACAATTAAAGAGGTAAAGTGAGGAGAGAAGATATAGGGAGAGAGTGAGCCAAGCGCTCATTAGGGGTCCTGCTCCTGCTTCTCGTTAGGGGTCCTTCTCCTGCTCCTCATTGGTGTCCTCCTCCCACTACTCATTAAGAGTCCTCCCTCCTGCTCCTCATTGGGGTCCTTCTCCTGCTCCTCATTACGAGTTCTCCATCCTGCTCCTCATTAAGAGTCCTCCATCCTGCTCCTCTTTAGGATCCTGCTCCTCATTAAGAGTCCTCCTCCTGCTCCTCATTAAGAGTCCTCCTCCTGCTCCTCATTAAGAGTCCTCCTCCTGCTCCTCATTGGGGTCCTCCTCCTTCTTCTCATTAAGGGTCCTCCTCCTGTTCCTCTTTAGGGGTCCTTCTCCTGCTCCTCATTGGGGTCCTCCTCCTGCTCCTCATTAGGAGTCCTCCCTCCTGCTCCTCTTTAGGGGTCCTCCCTCCTGTTCCTCTTTAGGGGTTCTCCTCCTGCTCCTCATTGGTGTCCTCCTCCTGCTCCTCATTAGGGGCTCTCCCTCCTGTTCCTCTTTAGGGGTTCTACTCTCACTTCTCATTAGGGGTCCTCCCTCCCACTCCTCTTTAGGGGTCCTCCCTCCCACTCCTCATTAAGGGTCCTCCTCCTGCTCCTCATTGGGGTCCTCCTCCTGCTCCTCATTAGGGGCTCTCCCTCCTGTTCCTCTTTAGGGGTTCTACTCTCTCTCACTTCTCATTAGGGGTCCTCCCTCCCACTCCTCTTTAGGGGTCCTCCCTCCCACTCCTCATTAAGGGTCCTCCTCCTGCTCCTCATTAGGGGTTCTCCCTCCTGTTCCTCTTTAGGGGTTCTCTCACTTCTCACTTATTAGGGGTCCTCCCTCCCACTCCTCATTAGGGGTCCTCCCTCCCACTCCATTAGGGGTCCTCCCTCCCACTCCTCATTAAGGGTTCTCCTCCTGCTCCTCATTAGGAGTCCTCCCTCCTGCTCCTCATTAGGGGTCCTTCTCCTGCTCCTCATTAGGGGTCCTTCTCCTGCTCCTCATTGGGGTCCTCCTCCTGCTCCTCATTAGGAGTCCTCCTTCCTGTTCCTCTTTAGGGGTCCTCCCTCCTGTTCCTCTTTAGGGGTTCTCCTCCTGCTCCTCATTGGGGTCCTCCTCCTTCTTCTCATTAGGGGTCCTCCCTCCTGTTCCTCTTTAGGGGTTCTCCTCCTGCTCCTCATTGGGGTCCTCCTCCTGCTCCTCATTAGGGGTCCTCCCTCCCACTCCTCATTAGGGTCCTCCCTCCCACTCCTCATTAAGGGTCCTCCTCCTGCCCCTCATTGGGGTCCTCCTTCCGCTCCTCAGCCACCAGCTGCAGCCTGGGAGCCTGTTAGCTCCAGGGACCACTCCAGCCTGCTGCTTTTTCCAAAACCTCCCATACCCTCTGGCCTGTGTCTCCTGGTCATGTAGCTTTTAAAGGAAGGTGGTGGCAGCTGGAGATAAGACCGCCTCCAGGAGCTTGGGTTCCAGCCCAACCGGTGTTCACACCTGCTGCCCACCCTGCACTGCACACCTCAGTGTGCTGGGTGCTCACAGCAACTGCTGGGACAGCAGGACTGAACTCAGCATCTCTCCAATGTGTCCAGGATCCCTCTGCCAGCAGAAAGGCAGGTGAACTGGCAGCAAGAACCACTGTACTTTGCTTTTGAACTAAAACTTACGTACGATCAATCCTGTGTCCAGTTTGGTTCCATTGGCCAGACCAGAGGTGCTATGTTGGAGAAGAGGGAGGGTATGTGCGTAAGAGGCTTCTGGGTGGACTGAAAGGTCAGAGTCCCCGTCACAGCTGAAGGAGCCAGTGTTGTGACTCTGCCTGGGGTAGAAGTCAGAGCGAGGAAGAAATGGGTCCTCCTGGGAGCTCGAGCTCCACAGAGTCCCCTTCCCAGTGCAGCTGCCCCCGCCCCTGGCACCATTAGTGGGCCCCCCAGCTCCACTGATAGGTGTCCTCTGGGGACAGCCTTGTTGCTCACCGTCCTCTTCCTCCTCTCTGCAGTGCAAAAGACATGAAGCACCGGCTAGGCTTCCTGCTGCAGAAGTCCGACTCCTGTGAGCACAGCTCTTCCCACAGCAAGAAGGACAAAGGGCTGTTTGCCAGAGGTAAGAAACAGCTTTGGCGAAGGCCAGCTGTGTGTGACACCTGTTGAGGAGGTGTCTGTGCAGGGACCGAAGCGGAGCCTGAAAGCTGGGTTTGCATCCAGAGGGCCTGAGTTCTCGTGGACGCAGATAGATCTGAAACTTCCCCATCCTTGGTGAAAACCTGTCCTAACTGACAGCAGATCTCTTTGCAGTGGCAGAAGATAACATCTGTGTATTACCCAGGATCTTAGACTTCTTGTCTCAGCTGTACATCATGGCATTCAAGTTATGCTTTTTTTCTGTGATACTCTAGGGTGAGCCAAGAAGAAGTCAAGAATGGGCTGAATCACTGGAAAATCTGATTAAACATGAATGTAAGTCTGATGTCCCTTATACCCGGGGCCCCTGAACAAAGGCACTCAGGATAAGACAGGTTATCTCGCCTTGTGCTGATCTGAGAGCACCTGCAGAAACGTTTGGGTCCTTCTGATTACCAGACCAGGATAAACTTTGATCTCACATCCCATCTGTTAAAAATTTTACCATGCCCTAGAGCTTTACCTTATACAATGGAAAATTCATACCGAAATAACTGTTGCTCTCACCACATGGGAAAGTGGCAAAGAGAAAAGATTCTGAATATGGAAATCTTCCTGAAGAATTGGCCTCAGTTTCTCTTTCAAGGCACCTTGGTGGTTAATGCTATATAGACATCTCTGGAACGTAACACTTCTTGAATCTTGGTTAAGGACTGCTAGGTGTAACCGGGATCTATCTGTTTGACATCTGATGTTTGGGGCCTGAAGCCTGATGGCGTGGTCTCCCTGTCCCAGGTGGGCTGGCCGCATTCAGAGCATTCCTGAAGTCTGAGTACAGCGAGGAGAACATCGACTTCTGGGTCAGCTGCGAGGAGTACAGGAAGACCAAGTCACCCGCCAAGCTCAGCCCCAAGGCCAAGAAGATCTATGAGGAGTTCATCTCCGTGCAGGCCACCAAGGAGGTGAGTCCCGGCCCAGGGGCCTCCTGGACCTGGGAGGAGCTCCTGATGAGCTCTGGGCAGGGTCTTCAGGTCCTGGAGGTAGGGCCACCACCCACAGGCTGTTGTACCTGCACACACCCCCAGGTAAGCCTCAAGGAAACGCAGGCTCAAATTGCCTCCTCTAAAGCTTTTTCTGACAAATCTCTCCAATCTGGGAGACCAAAAGGAAGACAATGCTCTTCCCGCCTGAAATGGCAGGATGGCCTGCCACACCTCCTGGAGGCCCCAATGGCCCTGGGCGTCCTGGGATGCAGGGCACAGCCACCTGCATCCCAGCACAGAGCTGCACCTTCATCTTGGCAGAGGTCTGATGGAGCCTCCATCTTTGTCCCCAGGTAAACCTGGACTCTCGCACCAGGGAGGAGACGGGCCGGAATGTGCTGGAGCCCACAGTGACCTGCTTCGACGAGGCCCAGAAGAAGATTTTCAACCTGATGGAGAAGGACTCCTATCGCCGCTTCCTGAAGTCCCGATTCTATCTGGATTTGGCCATGCCTTCCAGTGGCAGGGTAGAGAAGCAGAAGGGAGCCAAGAGTCCTGCAGACTGTGCGTCCCTGCTCCCTCAGTGTGCCTGACTCACTCTGAGACCTGGGCTGGAACGCAAGACACTGTTCTCTAAACATTTAAGGCCAACTCTGATCTGTTCAGTTGGGTGCTTTGTCCACATGGTAGCATGGTGTCCATGCATGGCCCTGTGTGAGCCACTGCCAGGTAGACGTGGGCAGGGTATTTGGGCCTTCACTGGGGCAGAACCCTGCTCTAGCCCACCCTTCCCAAGGTTCCCTCATGGGGCATGTGAGCAAGCACCCAAGTGCTGGCCTCAGGACTGGGATCCCAGAGCCACTGGCAGTGCCCTCCCGCAGTGTGACCTCAGTCTGGTTGGTTGGTGCACATCCTCTGACACTCATGTGGATGTGTGGTCTGCAGGCCATCACTTCCTGCAGGTGTGGTGTTAGGTGACATCCATGTCTGGTACATACACATGAGTAGTGTGCATATTAAATAGATATAATACATGCATATGCATTCTGCATACATTTACGTGTCTATGTTTTGGCATGTGTTGTGCGTTTGTGTGTGTATACACACATTTCTGCAAGAGTACACAGAGACTGGGTGCTCCAATCTGTGTGTGTCCACATGTCCATACACATTCTCATCTCTGCTTTCTGCTGCCTTGGCACGGGGCACACTGAGCCAGCCGCCATGCAGGGGAAGGAGGATGCCAACCTGTGCACACTGGTTCTGTAACAACTGTGGGCTTTGCTGGAGAAGAATCCCAGGTCTTCCTGCTCATTGAGCCCTTGCAGACTCTGCCCTCAGCACAGTTGCTGGGAAGGCTCCTGGACCTGCCCATCACAGAGCGCTCTCTTGGCCACTGTTACTGGCACTTGAGTCCTGGAGCAACTACACACTCCTTTCCTGGGTGCTCAGGCATGCTAGTGAGCAGCTGGGCTGGGCTGGCATCTGGAGATGGAGGGAGTGAGGAGCTGCAGGCAGGGTCTGGCCAGCCTTGTGAGTGGAGCCCCCAGCTGGAGCTCTGTGCCCCGGCCATGGCTGATGTCCGCTGACCTCGTCCCCTCCTGAACAAGGTGCTCTTCTTGTTCCCCTGAGAAATGAGAACCTAGGCCATCAAACAAGCTCCTTGGTCCCCCTGGTGGGCTGGCTCTTTTCTGTAAGGGTTCTAGGCTGTACCTGTGTTTATAAACTAGCAGAGGGACAGGGTGTGTTTCTAAGGCAGAACAAGTTACAAACTCAAAAACGTTCCTCTTCAAGGTAAATCTTGTTCATTCCATCCCAAACACCAGGCTGACAACCTGAAAATTTTCTTCCTGTCCCCTGAGAGCAAAGAACAGAGACATGAAGGGAGGGAAAGGAGACCAGCTGTGAGGACCACTGTGGAGCTCTCCAAGGCACTCGGAATACTTAGCGATTCTTGTGTGGACCGTTCAGGACGCTCTTCTGAGCAGGGCTTACTGTGCAGGCAGAGGGGCGGGCCTCCCTGGACCATTAGGGAAAGTGGCTTTCTCCTAAAGCTGCTACTGTGGGAAGCACAGGCACCCTGCACCTTCACGCCCTCACAGGCTGGCCGCTGAGCTGGTGCCCCAGATGCCAACAAGGACTCCTAGGTGTGTCTCTGATACTGGATCTCAGGGCACCTGATGGTGTCCTTCCTCTCTGGGCAGTCTGGCTCGCCATGCTGCAGAGCTGATCCCACTGTCCTTTCCATTAACCTGACTCAGTCTGCCTCCAGCTGACCCAAGGGTCCATCTGTGCAACTGAACTTGCCTTCGCAACAAATCATTCAACTTCTAAGTGTACCTGTGGCCGCAGATGGTGCCTCACAAGCTGGTCTGGAGGCCATTCTGAAAGAGAAGTAAATTAGGATATGACATATATTTTGGAGTGGTTTTCATTTGTATTTTCCTGTGCTCTGTTGACTAATGTGGCTAGCTTCCCTGATGACAGTCCTGGACATGAACTTCTGTGTGCACGCCTGCCACTGCACTGTGCCTAGAGGGCTCAACCCAGCTTCCTGTGAAGCACAGGTTCCCAATAAAGAGGTCCATAAATGCTTCCAGCAACGGTTTTCACAGAAACACATTAACATGCTCCAGACACAGAAAACAAAAGCAGGATGCAGGGCACTGAGCCCTAAGACCTCCAAAACAACCTGGGAAAGAGAAGGACTGAGGTGGTGGATAAAAAAAGTCCTGGTGCTCAGTCCCTGTCCCTATCCTTCCTGCACTCACAGGACGAAGGCAGTCCTGGTCCTCAGGCCATGGCCCTGACCCTCCTGCAGTCACAGCACCAAGGCACTCCTGGTCCACAGGCCAAGCCATTGTCCCTTCTGCACTCACAGGACCAAGGCAGTCCTGGTCCTCAAGCCCTGTCCCTGTCCCTCCTGCACTAACAGCACCAAGTCAGACCGGGTCCTCAGGCCGTGCCCCCGTCCCTCCTGCACTCACAGGACCAAGGCAGACCTAGTCCTCAGGCCCTGTCCCTGTCCCTCCTGCACTCACAGCACCAAGGCAATCCTCGTCCTCAGGCCCTGTCCCTGTCCCTCCTGCACTCACAGGACCAAGGCAGTCCTGGTACTCAAGCCCTGTCCCTGTCCCTCCTGCACTCACAGCACCAAGGCAGACCTGGTCCTCAGGCCCTGTCCCTGTCCCTTGTGCACTCACAGCACCAAGGCAGACCTGGTCCTCAGGCCCTGCCCCTGTACCTCCTGAACTCACAACACCAAGGCAGTCCTGGTCCTCAGGCCCTGGCCCTGTCCATCCTGCACTCACAGGACCAAGGCCGTCCTGATCCTCAGGCCCTGTCCGTGTCCCTGCTGCACTCACAGGACCAAGGTAGTCCTAGTCCTCAGGCCCTGCCCCTGTCCCTCCTGCACTCACAGAAACAAGGCAGTCCTGCTCCTCAGGCCCTGTTGTATCCCTCCTGCACTCACAGGACCATCACCGTCCTGGTCCTCAGGCCCAGTCCCTCTCCCTCCTGCACTCACAGGACCAAGGCAGACCTGGTCCTCAGGCCCTGTCCGTGTCCCTCCTGCACTCACAGCACCAAGGCAGTCCTGGTCCTCAGACCCTGTCCCTGTCCCTCCTGCACTCACAGCACCAAGGCAGTCCTGGTCCTCAGGCACTGTCCCTGTCCCTCCTGTACTCACAACACAAAGGCAGTCCTGGTCCTCAGGCCCCCCCCTATCCCTCCTGAACTCACAGCACCAGGCAGACCTGGTCCTCAGGCCCTTCCTGTCCCTCCTGCACTCACAAAACCCAGGCAGTCCTGGTCCTCAGGCAATGTCCCTCTCCCTCCTGCACTCACAGCACCAAGGCAGACCTGGTCCTCAGGCCCTGTCCCTGTCCCTTCTGCACTCACAGGACCAAGGCAGACCTCGTCCTCAGGCCCTGTCGCTGTCCCTCCTGCACTCACAGGACCAAGGCCGTCCTGATCCTCAGGTCCTGTCAGTGTCCCTGCTGCACTCACAGGACTAAGGTAGTCCTAGTCCTCAGGCCCTGCACCTGTCCCTCCTGCACTCACAGCACCAAGGCAGTCCTGGTCCTCAGGCACTGTCCCTGTCCCTCCTGTACTCACAGGACCAAGGCAGTCCTGGTCCACAGGCCCTGCCCCTGTCCCTCCTGAACTCACAGCACCAGGCAGACCTGGTCCTCAGGCCCTTCCCTGTCCCTCCTGCACTCACAACACCCAGGCAGTCCTGGTCCTCAGCCAATGTCCCTGTCCCTCCTGCACTCACAGCACCAAGGCAGTCCTGGTCCTCAGGCCGGGTCCCTGTCTCTCCTGCACTCACAGGACCAAGGCAATCCTGGTCCTGGGGCCCGCGCCTGTTCCTCTTGCACTCAGAGCACCAAGGCAGTCCTGGTCCTCAGGCCCTGCCCCTGGCCCGCCTGCACTCACAGGACCAAGGCAGTCCTGGTCCTCAGGCCCTGCCCCTGTCCCTCCTCCACTCACAGCACCAAGGCAGTCCTAGTATTCAAGGCCTGTCCCTGTCCTTCGTGCACTCACAACACCAAGGCAGACCTGGTCCTCAGGCCCTGCCCCTGTCCCTCCTGAACTCACAGCACCAAGGCAGTCCTGGTCCTCAGGCCCTGTACCTGTCCCTCCTGCACTCACAGCACCAAGGCAGACCTGGTCCTCAGGCCCTTCCCTGTCCCTCCTGCACTCACAACACCCAGGCAGTCCTGGTCCTCAGGCAATGTCCCTGTCCCTCCTGCACTCACAGCACCAAGGCAGAACTGGTCCTCAGGCCTGTCCCTGGCCCATGTGCACTCACAGCACCAAGGCAGACCTGGTCCTCAGGCCCTGCCCCTGAACCTCCTGAACTCACAACACCAAGGCAGTCCTGGTCCTCAGGCCCTGTACCTGTCCCTCCTGCACTCACAACACCAAGGCAGACCTGGTCCTCAGGCCCTGTCCCTGTCCCTCCTGCACTCACAGGACCAAGGCAGACCTCGTCCTCAGGCCCTGTCCCTGTCCCTCCTGCACTCACAGGACCAAGGCCGTCCTGATCCTCAGGCCCTGTCAGTGTCCCTGCTGCACTCACAGCACCAAGGTAGTCCTAGTCCTCAGGCCCTGCCCCTGTCCCTCCTGCACTCACAGAAACAAGGCAGTCCTGGTCCTCAGGCCCTGTTGTATCCCTCCTGCACTCACAGGACCATCACCGTCCTGGTCCTCAGGCCCAGTCCCTCTCCCTCCTGCACACACAGCACCAAGGCAGTCCTGGTCCTCAGGCCCTGTCCCTGTCCCTCCGGTACTCACTGGTCCAAGGCAGTCCTGGTCCTCAGGCCCTGTCCTGTCTCTCCTGCACTCACAGCACCAAGGCAGACCTGGTCCTCAGGCCCTGTCCCTGTCCATCCTGCACTCACAGCACTAAGGCAGTCCTAGTCCTCAGGCACTGTCCCTGTCCCTCCTAAACGCACAGGACAAAGGCAGTCCTGGTCCTCAGGCCCTGCCCCTGTCCCTCCTGAACTCACAGCACCAGGCAGACCTGGTCCTCAGGCCCTTCCCTGTCCCTCCTGCACTCACAACACCCAGGCAGTCCTGGTCCTCAGGCAATGTCCCTGTCCCTCCTGCACTCACAGCACCAAGGCAGTCCTGGTCTCAGGCCGGGTCCCTGTCCCTCCTGCACTCACAGGACCAAGGCAATCCTGGTCCTTGGGCCCTGCCCCTGTCCCTCTTGCACTCACAGCACCAAGGCAGTCCTGGTCCACAGGCCAAGCCATTGTCCCTCCTGCACTCACAGGACCAAGGCAGACCTAGTCCTCAGGCCCTGTCCCTGTCCCTCCTGCACTCACAGCACCAAGGCAATCCTCGTCCTCAGGCCCTGTCCCTGTCCCTCCTGCACTCACAGGACCAAGGCAGTCCTGGTCCTCAGGCCCTGCCCCTGTCCCTCTTGCACTCACAGCACCAAGGCAGTCCTGGTCCTCAGGCCCTGCCCCTGGCCCGCCTGCACTCACAGGACCAAGGCAGTCCTGGTCCTCAGGCCCTGCCCCTGTCCCTCCTCCACTCACAGCACCAAGGCAGTCCTAGTATTCAAGGCCTGTCCCTGTGCTTCGTGCACTCACAACACCAAGGCAGACCTGGTCCTCAGGCCCTGCCCCTGTCCTCCTGAACTCACAGCATCAAGGCAGTCCTGGTCCTCAGGCCCTGTACCTGTCCCTCCTGCACTCACAGCACCAAGGCAGACCTGGTCCTCAGGCCCTTCCCTGTCCCTCCTGCACTCACAACACCCAGGCAGTCCTGGTCCTCAGGCAATGTCCCTCTCCCTCCTGCACTCACAGCACCAAGGCAGAACTGGTCCTCAGGCCCTGTCCCTGTCCCTTGTGCACTCACAGCACCAAGGCAGACCTGGTCCTCAGGCCCTGCCCCTGTACCTCCTGAACTCACAACACCAAGGCAGTCCTGGTCCTCAGGCCCTGAACCTGTCCCTCCTGCACTCACAACACCAAGGCAGACCTGGTCCTCAGGCCCTGTCCCTGTCCCTCCTGCACTCACAGGACCAAGGCAGACCTCGTCCTCAGGCCCTGTCCCTGTCCCTCCTGCACTCACAGGACCAAGGCCGTCCTGATCCTCAGGCCCTGTCAGTGTCCCTGCTGCACTCACAGGACCAAGGTAGTCCTAGTCCTCAGGCCCTGCCCCTGTCCCTCCTGCACTCACAGAAACAAGGCAGTCCTGAGTCTGTATGATGAACTAGAGTTTTATATTAACTGTTTCAACAAAATCACCCTATTTCAAGGTTATTTACCAAAGATGGGGCCATGCTTTGAAAACACTTGTGAGGTTCTAAGGCAATGGATTTCAATGTGACCATTAACTCCAAATCTTGACAATGCTCAGTTGTTTCTATGCAACCCACTGAAACATTTATGAGAAGATGGCTTAGGGTGAGCTTGTGTCATGGAGCATGTCCATTATTATCAAGGCTGAAGGAAACAAAAATGTGAAAAATGCCAATACAAAAGAAATACAGCTTCACTGTGTCTTCCTGTGATCTGTGTTTGCATGCACTATCCACACATTCTACTCAAAAAATAGATTTTCCCCAAACTGCATGTTCTTTTTCCTTGTTTAGGAACTTTAAAAGATGTCATATATTCAGTTAAAATAGCATCATTATTTTGAGTTCAAATCTTGCTAATAATACATGTTTTGCACTGACACATTTTCATAAATATTCATCTTTGAAATTTTTAACAAAATTTATGCAATTCAATTTTTAGGAAGTGAGCACCCAGGAGAAGCTCCCACGCATGAAGACCACAGAAGGAAGAGATGAGTGGTGGACTTCAATGCAGAGCAGGCAGGGAAGCTTTGGAGATGAAGTAGAGGGCAGCTCATGCTCAGTGTTGTATTTTAAAGATGGTAGAAGTAAAAAATAAAACCGCAGAAACATTCACAGTGTTCACATAAGGTACACATTCATGCTACACCTTTCAAAGTGCATTATTCTGAGACGTTGGGATCCACAGTGTTGGCACCATGAAATGAAGAGGGTCCGGTGGTGGAGGAAGCCGCCTGGCTCTTCTCCCTTCGGAGTCTCTGCGGCAGACATGGAGGAGCACCTCTCAGACCTCGTGCCTGGAAAGGCTTTTGCAAATGCAGGGCAGCTGGCTCACAGCCTCCGCTGCAGCATCCCCAGGATCTACTGCAGTATCCCACACCATCCAGTTGAGATAAAAATATTCAGAGAGGCCTTTGGGGTTCCAGGGCACACAGCATGGTAGAAAGAAAGACACCTAGCCATATGTGCAGATTCAGAAGGCTAGCAGGTAAAGGAAGGTGACAAGGACATCGGAGCACGCTAAGGTGATGGTGGATGCAGTGGAGCACAGCTGGGGCTGAGCGGCAGGAGTGGAGGGACAGAGGGATGGTGACGGGGACAGGGCGAGGGGCTCCTGCCCTGCCATGGAGGCTGGCTGCCGGGGTCGGCGGGTGTTGACCCCACATGCATGTCTCCCCTGCTGTAGGAGAAGGTCCGAGGGTCAGACAAGTACTCTGCTGCAGTGTGCGGGGAGGATCCGGAGGGTCTCACCAGAGCCGGAGAGAAAGGGCAGCCCAAGCCCATTTTGCATCCTGGGAAGGTGCTCCCCCCACGATCTCTGCAGATCCCAGAGCTCATGGTGGAGGACTTACGTTTTCATGGTCTCCTCAGGTTCCACAGTTCTGTGCCCTGTTCTCCTCCCCCAGCCCACAGCCTGGCCCACCCTGGACACTTCCTCCACTCACTGAGACCATTCCCTGCTCTTCTTGCAACTCACCCACACCAGCCCAGCCTGCAACTAGACAGGACATCATACTTGAGCCTCTTTGTGAGCAGTGGGAGATGGATGGGGACACCTTCTTTGAGGGGGGAAAAAAAACTCTTAGGAAAGACTCCGGGCACTGGGATGTAGCTGAGCAGCAGAGCACTTGCCTAGAACGTGCAAGGTCCTGGTACCAAAAGTAAATTGATTAATCAATTAAATAAAATGACTTAAAATACTCTCCCGTATAACCCGGCAATCACATGCCTAGCCATGTCCTCCTTGTGTTAGAATCTGAAGTCCACACAAAACCTGCACGCAAATGATTAGCAGCCTTCTTCATAAGCACCACAAGCCAGAAGCAATCCAGATGTCCAACAGTAGGAAGGTGAATGTGCAATGGGACATTATTCAAGGCCAAAAGCAATGAGCTGTCAGCCAGGAAGCTGGGTGCAGTGGTGTACACCGGTAATCCCAGCAGCTTGGGAGGCTGAGGCAGGAGGATAGCAAGTTCAAAGCCAGCCTCAGCAAAAGCGAGGCTCTAAGCAACTCAGTGAGACCTGTCTCTAAATAAAATACAAAATAGGGCTGGGGATGTGGCTCAGTGGCTGAGTGCCCTGAGTTCAATCCCTGATGACCACCCTCAAAAAAATAGGGGACCTTGAGGCCTTCAGTGAAAAAGGTCGAAGGTGGCAAGCTCAGTGAGTCCACCTGTATGCCATTTGAAAGAGGCAAAGTGGAAAAGTACCAAGAGCACAGGCTGGGGAGGCAGGAGGGAGGAGAGGAGGGAAGAATGAGGGGTGGAGCAGGAGGCCCAGCAACCATCCCGTCTGGAACAGAACAGGGATACATCAGTGCGCATCTCAGACCACCAGCACACCAGTGCTGGCTCAGTAATCACGGGAATGTCAAGAGGCCAGGCAGAAGGTGGGCTGGCAGGGGCCTGGCACTGCCAGGCTGAGAGTGCCCTGAGGGGCTGCACCACCTGGGCTTCCCAGCTGGAATGCTCGGGTCTTTCCCAGCAGTCCAAGCAGAGGTGTCCGACTGGGAAGACGCTGAAGAAGTCAAGCCTCCACCAAGTAAGTAGGAACTGGGGAAAGTCCTAGGAACAGCTGAGTTTGGGAAGGAAGAGCAATCAGAGGCTACAGGTTTGCCAGCCTGGACTAGGGCACGAGGGTTCCTTGGGTAGTTCTCTCAAGACCAGCCTTCACCATACTGGACAGCATCTCTGCCAGACAAAGTGCGGCTGCTATGTCCTTCTTCCTGGGCAAGAAGCACTGGAGTTACTGAGTGGACCTCAAGCTGAGTGCTGGGAATCGGAAGAAGTGGTGGGCAGCAGAGAGCATGCTGGACCCTCCCGAGGTGGACTGAACACTTAGACTCCAACCCAGTGGGATTAAGCTGTCTTCTAGATCTGCCTTCCATGTCTGTGGTGACAGCAGGGGTGGGAAGCGCTCGAGGTCTGTGCCAACTTATCCCACAGGGGAGGCTCCCGTGCAGCAGCCTGCACAGGAGGGACCGAGGGCTGTTCCCCCAGGGGGCTCCGGCCAGCCGGGACCACAGCTGCTCACTCCTAGGGCTTCCCTTGCGCTGTTACATGGGACCTGAAGTTGGAGAGGCTACTGAGAGGCCACACAGGACCTGAAGGTCTGAAAGGTGCAGACACTACAGGACTCAGGGCATTTCCACAAGGACCAACGAGGAAGATGGTGGTGATGATGATGGTGACGATGACGAGGGAGCTGACGACCACAGAGGTCAGCGGCTGAAGTCGAAACTGCTAATGGAAGGACTCCATGAAGTGCTGTTTTCAGGTGGCTTGAGACTGCAAGGCCCTGTGAGTGCCACCCCTGGCCCAGCTGGGCTTTCAGACCCTACTTATATGATCATCACGTGGCCAGCTCCCTGGCCCCGTTCCTAAAACAGGAAATAGAGTGACAGAGATGACAGGGTTTCAGAATGTTAAAACTTAATAATTATGTTCTCGTTTCTAATTGTAGTATTTTCTCATGTCTACCAAAATATTTTAAAAACAAATTTCTTAATAAAGAAATAAAAATACTCTATATCCACTGTTAATATTTTAACATACAGTTTATTACTCACTTTAAATTCTTGAGTATAAACGTGTCATTGTAAACGCTGCTACATTCCACAAACAGATTTTTAAGTCCAATTTCCTGTTTCCTTGGCAATCATTAGACTGTGGCAGGCAGTGGGTCCAGATACTATATTCTAAAAATTTGTAGACTGGAAGATCCTCCATGTTTTACCAGTCACCCCCTAGCCCGTGCCCCTCAGTCTGTAGACTGGAAGATCCTCCATGTTTTACCAGTCTCCCCCTAGCCCGTGCCCCTCAGTCTGTAGACTGGAAGATCCTCCATGCTTTACCAGTCACCCCTAGCCCGTGCCCCTCAGTCTGTAGACTGGAAGATCCTCCATGTTTTACCAGTCACCCCCTAGCCCGTGCCCCTCAGTCTGTAGACTGGAAGATCCTCCATGTTTTACCAGTCACCCCCTAGCCCGTGCCCCTCAGTCTGTAGACTGGAAGATCCTCCATGTTTGACCAGTCACCCCCTAGCCCGTGCCCCTCAGTCTGTAGACTGGAAGATCCTCCATGTTTTACCAGTCTCCCCCTAGCCCGTGCCCCTCAGTCTGTAGACTGGAAGATCCTCCATGTTTTACCAGTCACCCCCTAGCCCGTGCCCCTCAGTCTGTAGACTGGAAGATCCTCCATGTTTTACCAGTCACCCCCTAGCCCGTGCCCCTCAGTCTGTAGACTGGAAGATCCTCCATGTTTTACCAGTCTCCCCACTAGCCCTCTACAGACTGAGGGGCACGGGCTAGGGGAGTAACTGATAAAAAATGACTGATACTCCTTGTGTTTTTTCAATCACTCCCCATCTTGCGTACATGGGAGCAGACTCTCTCTTCTGTAGATGAAATCAAGATGTCCTTGGGCCTCTCCCTCTTGAGAAGCACAGTGATTCTCTTGACCCCAATTCCTTGGAGACCACGAGCAGTCTCTGGGAGAATCTTTGGCAGTGCTTTATTGACTTCTGCCCATTTCCAAGACCCGCCCCCCCACTGCCTGTCTCTCCTTTCTCAAAACAGAGGTGAGTCAATGTCAGCCTTGAAAGTGGTGTTTTCTAGAAGCTTCAGATGTATAAGATCACTCACTCACTGAACATTTGCAAGATGCTCCCAGCTTGAGCTGCAAATTCACAGCAAAGCCTCCAGGTGAACAACCTGCTCCACTTCCAGGTGGAAAATCCACATGACTGGCAGATGTCATGTGCCAAGTACCAGGTAAGAGCTGAGATGTGAACCCAGGACTTTCTGGCTCTAAAGCCACATGAGGACTTTCCTGTGACTGAGACATCACAGTAAAAGGTAAAAAATCACATCCCCTAAACTGACTTGTGCTGTAGGAGAGTCGGCATAGAGCGCAGAAGCTGTCCCAGCATTAGAAGGCAGGTGGCAGAACCTGTCTCCACCACTGCCAGGGGCCACCATAGAGAAGCCGCTGAGTCCCACAGATCCTGTCTCCTTCCATAAAATAAAAAGAACACTTCACTACCTCCCACAGGGTCCTTGGAAACAAACACAAGTTAAGATTTAGAAAAGTTGTTTTAAGGTTTTTTTCTTTTCTTCTCTTTTTTTTGTTTCGTTACTGGAGTTGAGTTCAGGGGTGCTTTACCACTGAGCTACACCCCCAGTCCTTTTAATTTTTTACTTTGAGACAAGGTCTTGCTAAGTTGCTGAGGATCTAGCTAAATTACTGAGGCTGGCCTCAAATTTGCAATCCTGCCCCAGCCTAATGAGTGCTAGGATTGTGGGCGTGCCACCACAACCAGGATCTGAAAAATTGCTTAAGATGCAACAGTGAATTCTAGCAATTAGAAAGATACATTTTTTTCTGAAACTCTAGTAAAGAAGGAATAGCATTTCAGATGACCCAAAGCTACATGAGCAGGAGAGGCAGAGGAGGCAGTTTGTGCTCTTGGAGAAAGATGAAACCGCGAGCCGGAGGAGGATGAGTGGCAACTTGCGGAGAAGGAAAGGTGGGCCCACCTCCAGGAGTGAGCGCCGGGGCAGCTTGGTGCGCACTGTGCCCCATCACACCCTCCATTCACAGGTGTTTCACCCTCGCAACCAGTGGGAATGACGTCACGGATTCGGTCCAACCCACTGGGAACAGAAACCACGACAAGAGTGGACGTTCTAAAGAAGCTGATGACCTAATGAGAAGTACACGCAAAAATGGATAAACAGAAAAAAATCCACGTATGCTGCTCTCAGGGGAAAAGTGCTACCGGAGCCCAGAGAGAGAATTTAACTCTGATCTGGGTAGGTTGTGGTGAGGTCTCGAGGGAGAGGCGGAAACAGACGCACTAAGCTGTTTAGATGGAACTGGGTCCTTCCTCACTCCAGGTCAGCAGGGGTCAGAGCGGAATGCGTGAGGGACGAGAGGGGCTGACCACCTTCACTGTCCCTGGATGACAGAGCTGTGCCTTTTCCTTCCTTTACCAAAACCCTTTACAGGAAGACAGGGAGGCACTACAGGAAGAAAGACGCTTTCGTATCAATGTTTTAGACTCAAGATTAGTAAAGGAGGACTGGGAAGAGTCCCTCCCCATCAGCTTGCTGGTGGGGAGAGGCCTCCTTCCTGCCAGTCCCGCCAACGTATTCCAAGAGTGTTGCACATTTCTAAACTAGCTTAGATTGCTCACAGGAGTACTGCTGCCTTCCTCAGGTGAGGAACAGCCTCGGAGGGCGGGGGTGAGACAGGGGCTACTCTAAGCATCTCAGTCTGCAGAGAGAAAATGGCAGTTCAGAGAGAGGTGGACTGACAAGGAGCACTGCCTCGAGACCCAGGGAGAGGGTCTGCTGTGCAAAGCCTCACACTGCCCTTCCCGGCCTGGTGGAAGGAGCTCATGGGCAGACAGGAGGGGACAGCAGGGCCTAAGTCCTGCACCTTCTGTCAGCACCAAGCCAGGAGCTGTGGAGCCCTGGGTTTTCCCCAAATGACCCAACCCTGCACCCAGGCCCTTAGTGGATGGCTTCAGAGTGCTGGTCCTTGTGAGAGGGGACATGGCTGTGGACATGCATACACCTAGCCCCAGGAGCTGACCACCCGGCAGCTCTTCACAGGAAGTGCGTTCCTGGAGGTGTGGGCTGGGCCCCTGCAGGTCTCCAGGGCCCTGGTGGTGAGTGGAGAAAAGGACAGCTCGGGGTCAGGTAGGGCGGGCATGCTTCCCAGGGCAGTGTTCTGAGGGCAGAGCTTACCCTCAACTTCGAACTGCCACACCAGGAAGAGGAACATGCAAATGTTTTAACATCTAAAATTGTCCTAATTTGACTTTTTCAAAGTTTTTAAGTCTCAGGATACACTTACATTCTTGAAGATTATAAAATCCCAAAGATCTTGCCTGTGTGTGGTCAATGTCAATTGAAATGTTTCACATTAGAAATTAAACACAAATTCAAAAAAATAATAGCAATTAAGGACCCATTACCATCAGTATAAGTAATATGTTCTTATAAAAGATTCTATATTTTTCAAAACAAACAGGAGAGAGGTAGTAGTTTTACATTTTGCAATCATCACCCAATGTAAAGGAAGACCCTGGAGCCTGTTGGCTTCGGTGCTGGTGGGGATGAGTGGTTTGGTGGACAACACTGAGGAGGAGCTGGCCCCCACAGGAGGACCTGTCCTGAGGGTCTGCTGCTTGCTTTTGCTCCAGGAGCCCTGCACCGGGGCTCTCCCTGCACGGGCTGGCTCTTCCCAGCCTCGAGGCGGGCGCACACTGTCCTCTCCCCCTGGAACACTTGCCCCTCCCTGGCCATCGGGAGCACACTCCTGCACTCCCAGCTCTTTGAAGGCGACTTGTCCCCATTCCCTAGACAGACAGTGAGCCTGTCCGGCGCCTTGATGGCGTTTCATTTGTGACATGCTTCTATGTCTGTCCACTGCGTCAAGTGCTTCTGAGCACCAAAGCCCACACAGAGCTCCAGTGAAGGAGAGCGGGTCAGTTCCCTCCTGGGAGTGACTAGTGCCCGGCTCTCCCACCTGCCTGGGGCGGGCGGCGTTAGAGAGCAGAGGCCCGAGGCAGGGGCCACACCCAGTGCCACGGGCTCTAGAGGACATGGGGGTTTTCAAGCCACAGGTGGTCTTCAGCCTGAGCACCACTGGTATTTTGGAGCACAGGTCCTTGCTGTGGGCTTGCCTGGCCCACCGCAGACCCATTGGCAGCATCCTTGTCCTGACCACTTGAGGCCAGTGGCACCTTCCAGTGTGACAACTGGGAATGGCCCCAGACAGTGCCAATGTCCCAGGAGGGCAAACTCACCCTGGTTGAGAACAACCAACCTAATGGACAGAAATGGCAGGCAGAAAGCCAGGCAGCAGAGGGCAGGAGCGGGCAGCCTTCTCGCATCTTAAAGACGTGAGCTGTGCGGGAAGGCAGGATGGCCTGGTGGAGGGCGAAGAAACTCACCAGCCCTGGGCTCATTTCCAGGTCCACTGCTCGAGAGCCAGGGGACACTGGGGTCTCGGCGTGTCATCTGTGCCGTGGGGAAGGACCCTCCATGGCACAAACCCCAGGGCCAGCACTCGGCTCTCAGGAGATGTCCTCACGGGAACCACAGCTGTCCTTCCATCAGACTAGGAGGGGACAGGAACGGGCGTGGGGGCCAGGAGGCCCCTGGTGACATTCTCCCAGGGTGAGTAAGCAGCTCCAGAGAGAGTCCCACACTTCCGGGGTAAGGGCAGCAGGCAAGCTTTGGTGGGCAGGGACACAGACCTCTCAAGGCCTGGAGAGGACGGTCTGGGTCAGAGCAATGGCAACCAACACGCTGAGAGGCGTTGGAGCCTGAGTTAGAGCGGAGACAAGGCACCAGAAGCTTCGCTGCGCAACACACGCTCACGGCCCCACCAGTGTCCTTGGGGCTAAGTGGTCCCGAATCTCCTTCTGTCCTGTTTGCACTGGAGCAGGAGCTGGCCACCCAGTGCCACTTGCTAAAGGCGTTTGGGGGCACGCACGGTCCTGTGACACGCCCTCCACAGCACACGGGTCCCCAGTGGACTTGCCGGGCCAGCAGCACCTGAGCCTGGCACTGAGGTAGAGGGGTGGCTGGTGATCACTGGGAAGCAGCCACACAGCAGACTCACTGCTCCACTTACCTGATTACTCTGCCCTTGAGATATTTCTGTTGAAGCTGCTGAGATAAGAGAAGCATTGTCATAGCAACCTACGCTGATGTTGTTTGGTGTCTCCAAGCAGATTGAGCCACCCACAATTCGCATCAGCGATGCTCGGTGGCCTAATTTCTGAAAGCCTAGCACATTTCCCTCTTGATCTTTCTATGAAGTGGGTGGTGATTGTGGAAAGATCCCTGGGGTCTTGCAGGTACCTGTAACCAGGCTTCAAGAACCCATTGCAGATGGAAGCTGTGGTTTACTGAGAAGGGCACACGGGAGCTGGAGTCAGGAGATAAGAGCCCCAGTGCAGGATTCTCAGTGACTCCTCCCTGATCACCCTGAGCCTCGGTTTCCTCATCTGGAAAGCCCCTCCATGGGACACAGTGGCACCAGGCAGGGGAGCAAGTGTCAGGGCTGCCGAGCAGACACAGGCCTGAGCAGGAGGGCCTCTGCCAGGCCAGGCAAGCCAGCACCGTCTGACCCTCAAGCCTGCTACCCAGCATCTCGCCAGCAAGGCTGGAGCCACACCAGTTACACCTGATGGCAAACTGCAACCCCTGCGCTCTGGGCTGCTGCTGGAATCTCGATGGCATTTAACTGGAAGTTCACGGCAGCCCCAGCCAGGGAGGGTCCTCTCTTCCTCCTTCCTTCCTGTGCGGTGGTCTGTGGGGTCTGTTTCTGCGTGAAACCTCCTGTCCATTGTGTTCAGCATTGCTTTTTCCATCAAGGAGAGTCAGGAGCAGAAGCAGTGTGGTCAGTAACGGTCGTGGTCACATTTTCCAAGTACCTGAGCCTCGAAGTGAGAAATCTCTCAGCATCAAGACTTCTTACCAAAACCTCTCTAAATTGCTTTGATCGCTCCTCTGCCTTAGGGAGGAAGTGTGGACAGCATGATTTAATCTCTGGTGACTCAGTGACTGTAGGACATTGGCATGAATCCCACCCACCAGTGAGGGAGGCGCGCCTGGGGTGGGGCCGAGGGCTCAGAGGCAGAGTGCAGCCAACTGAGCCCACCTATGGACCCTCGGCGGGAAGTCTAAAAAGACAGATCTCTGCTGCAGATTTCTCCAGCGACCTGCACACCCCACAGTGAGCTCCGCTCCAAGAGCTCACACTAAGCTAAGGCAGAGGAAGGGACCTGCAGAGGTAGCAGGCCTGCCTCTCCTGCTCCTCCACTTGGTCAAGTGCACCCCGTCCTGGCTGGGCCTGTCTCCAGCAATGCGCCCTAACACCGCGGCGGCCTGGAGGGACGGCTTCCTGCTCCACCAGCTCCTGATCAGTCCTGACGGCCTCCCTTCCACCTGCTGTGCTCCCTCGGGACAACACACCTACCTCCCCTGTCCAGCCGCTGCCCTTCTCAGCATCCATGAGGTACAGTGAAGTCCGAGAGCCTTCGCAAGAGAGAGGACTCCAGAGGGCGGGACAGCTGAGGACCTGGGGGCAGTGAGCTGTGAGGAGGCTCCACACACCCGGTGCTCGCAGAGGCTGAGTCCTGGGCTTCTGCGTGCTCCGCTTCTGGCCAGGGACCCCTTCCCCATTATAGGCTGGCATGGGAAGGGGCTAGAGTGCTCTGGGGTCCTTCGTCAGTGCAGTAGCCAGTCATCATCAGCACCCCCTCACTCTCTGATCACCTCCTAGACACCCACAGCAACGTGTCGTTGCGCTGGGTTAGGATCTCACATGTGAACTTTTGGGAGACACGTTCCATCCATTTCGACAGCTCTTTAAAAATGAAAAGCGGGCCTTTGCTCTAGGGCGGCAGAAACGGGCTGTGACTGCGGCTTGCCAACTGGCTCTGGTCTGGCTCCCTGGGCTCCTTCCCACAGGTCCCCCTTCTGTCCAGATTCCAGGAGGAGGTTTCCAAACACGCTGAGGCTTTTCTTCCCATGTGGACGCTCACAGCACCTCTATTCTCTCTCTTTGGCAAGCACACGTCTGTCTGTGGCATGGCCAACCAGGCCAAGCCGGCCTCCCCCGCCTCGCTGCCTGGATCACTGCTCACCCCTTCCTTGGTTCTGAATGCTGTCTGTCACTTGGCCCCAGAGGTGACATTTCTCCCCAAGTCCCTGCCTCCCCCGCTGTATAGTCGGCCAGGTCGGTGGGTTGGGTTCCCTTCATCCCACATCCCTGAGGCGGCCCCATCATGCCCCAGGCTGCCCAGCCCACACTGGGACCAGGGCTCACGTCTCAGCATCCACGGGGAGTCAGGCAGGTCCAGCAGGGCAAGGGGCTGGCATGACCCTCTGAGGCATGTGAGGGTTTTCTGGGGCAACGTCTGTTAAGAATAAATGTGTCAGTATCCCAAGGAACTCACATTGGACGCCACAAAGACATCTGCCCTCCAGTTCATCGTGGCGTCATTCACAATGGCCAAGGAATGGCATTGGCCTATGTGTCCACAGGCCTGAGAGTGGGCACAGTGGGGGTACTGCTCTGCTGCAAAGCCACCACCGAGGTGACGGAAACGGAAAGACCTTGTGCTGGGTGGAAGGAGCCAGGTGAAGAGCAGCTTCTGCACAGCGTGATTCCACTGTGGAGTCTAAACAGCATCCCACAGAGAGCAGGGACGGCGGAGGGGGCCCCATGGGCCCTGGGTCAATGCAGGGACTGTACATAACAGTAGTGTGCTGTTTGCTCCATAAAGTTAGAAGAGAGGGTCCCGAGGGTCTCACCTCAAGGCAGTGATAAGTGTGAGGAAACAGGTGTGCTTGCCCCGACTTTGGTCTTTGCTGCATGTGCGTATGTGAACATCACAAGACACCCTGGGCAGGAGCAATTTTTGTGTCAATCAAAAAGGAGCAAGTACCTTGGCAGGGGGCCATCAGAATGACGGGGAAGCCACTGGCTGCAGTGCAGTCTGAGCCCATGTAGGAAGTGCAGGAAGTGGGGAGACTTTCTAGCCTTTCCTTGCGGAGGAGGAAGACCTGAGTCTGCCAAGTCCCTGCCAAGGCACCTGTGGAGCCTGTGGCATAGAAGAGCCTGCCTGGGTGGCCCACCACCTGGCCTGCGGGGGTCAGGAGCAGCCCGGGCAGGCATGACCTCAGCACACACTCGGGACAGGGCTCAGGCCAGCAGCTGGGCCCTAGTCACCTCTACCCTGGTCACTTGTCTCAGGGCCACGACACCAGTGAGGACAGTCAGCACAGGCTGGTCCAGCTCCCCAGGGGCATAAGGATGCCCTGACTGAGCCTCAGTGGCAGTGGCCTGAGGTGCCCACCAGGCCTGGGCGCCTGTGCTCCTGGGCATCCCTGCTTGCTCTGCTTGCTGGCAGGCTCCTCCAGCACCAGGAGGGGCAGGGGCAGCACTCAGAAGCAGAATCCTGGAGAGAAGCTTGCAGGACAGGGAAGGGGTGACAGGAGACCCTTCAGAGGCCAGGAGGGCCCACGGCAGCTCTGGTCCCCCCATTTCCAGCATGCTGAAATGCTGCCCAGGGTCTGTGTGTGCTGCCTGTGATCTCCATGGGACCAGCCTATCCTGTTCCCTGGGCCTAGCCCAGGCCCCGGAAAGTGAAAATCGTTAGCTATGTGCTGAGGTCCCCACAGAAATGACTCTGCTTGTATAAACTAGATTCGAATAATTTTGACATCAGCCGGACAGTCGCCACCATAAGTCACCACCATGTAGATGTGGATCTGCACAGACCCCTCAGCCTCACGCTCGCCCCTCAGTCCTAGTCCACCGGACTCCCCAGGCCCTTTCTCTCCCAGAGCTGGGGATGATGCTTGAGCACAGCTGTCTGTCCTGCAGCCTTGTGAAGAGTCCACAGAGCAGAGGCGGTCACGGCCTGCACTTTCCCGATGGCCACAGCCTCTGTGCTCAGCACCAACCTGCTGCAGAGTCGACCTGGCATCTCTCCTCTCACTGCTGTCTCCAGTCAGACACTCTGGGCAGGTGGCTGCAAGGGCAGAATGCAGTGGCTTCCGTGGTCTCTGCTCAGTGCCTCCGAGTGTCTCATCTCCACCGTGAAGTGAGGATGCTGCATGCGTCTCAAGTCCCTGTCCTGTCTCTTGCTGGTTGTGTGAGTTTGGACAAACTGTTTAAACTCCCTCAGGGAGACACCGTGATTTTAAAACATTTGCTGCCTCTCCTTGGACATCAAGGTGGACCAGTGAATCAGTGACACAGAGCTGGACCAACGTGTGCCCCATATGGACCTTTTGGAGCAGGGCTATGTGCTCCATTCTCCTCTCCTCTGCCACGATTACTGGCCACACTCCAGACTGAGGCTGCTCCATCCCCAGTCCTGCAGTCAAGGTGGTACAGTCAGTCTCCTCTGGTGGAAAGGGTGAGGACGGTGTGCATTCAGGCAGGTGGTAATAGGGATGGTTTTGGTGCTGGGGATGTAGCCCAAGGGCACTTCACCTCCGAGTCTCATCCCAGCCCTTTTTATTCTTTATTTCAAGACAGCATCTCCTTAAACTGCCCAGGCTGGATCCTTCTACCTCTGCCTCCCAAGTAGCTGGGATCACAGGCATGCACCATGGCACCCAGCTCCCAAAAGGCATTTCTTAGTTTTTCTATGTGTAAATACAGCTATAAAATCCTTCCTCCACAGATTTATTCTCTCAGAAACTCTAACCCATCTTGTTAAGTTTGAGACATGTGCCAGAATCCAGGAGTTTCACAGGATGGACTGGAGTCGACCTCCTGTCAACAGTGAGTTCACTGAGGAGTGAAGGAAGAACAGTTGTGAACATGAGTTTACTTGAAGTGTCTCACTGCTGCCAGGTGCGAGGAGCTCAAAAACCTGGAGGAACCTAAGGATGGTTTCTTTTTAACCCACTCAAGGCGCTCTCCCTAGAGTCCTGCTTTGGTGACTGGATGCAACTAATTGGGTCAGCTGGGGTGGAGGGCAGTTCCTTCCCGTCAAGATGCTCAGGTGGATGGAGCCCTGGACCACCAGGAGAGAAAAGCAATCGGCCAGAGGGCTGAGAGGAAGGAACCAAGCAGAGCTAGGCCCAGATGTCATTCGGGTTCTCGAGGCTTGGAGACTCGGCCTTTGTTTTGTGGGCACTCAGTATTAATTTTGGAGTCAGAATGATAGTAGTGTTTTAACCGAATTAGAGAACAGGATATCACCCTGTCTGGTCAGCTAGTCGGCAGCGGGCTCCTTCCAAAGGCGGGAGAGCACATAGCGCAGTCTGAGAGCCGCGCAATCTGCGCTGCAGGTATGCAACTCTGTCACCAAGACATGGAAGCCACAGACACAGGTGGGATAGCCACATGTAAGTGAGGGGCAGGGCCACCCTTCCAGCAGAGTTTCAGGCCTCACAGTGGACTCCAGAGGGGACAGAAGATCCCGAGTGCTGAGTACTGAGGCACCAAGGACTGAGGTCCCCGGGAAGAGCACACTCCCACTTAGGAGGAGAGGAGGGCCTGAACCAGGGCAGGGCGGGAGGAGGAGGAGCAGGAGCCAGTTCCCGGGTGGATTTACGGGAACGAAGAGCTTTGAGAGGGCGGATCGCTGCCATTTGGACATCCTGAGTCTGATGTGAAAGGCAGATGAGATAACGCAGGCAAAGTGCTTCACACCGTGAAGTGTTCTGGAGGTGGAAGGGTTATTTTAAGAGGAAATGGTGAGAACCAGCTCATGACTAACCAAACTCGCCCGCTCTCCCGCAGAGACGGCGCGACCCACGCTGTGGGCCAAGAGCCGGTCCGGGCTCCGGGTCGGCGCCGTGGCAGGAGCATTGCCACAGCACCACGTCCCTCTGCGTGGTGCAGGAGGGCCACGCGCACGGCCCCTCGGGCTCCCTAGAGCTGGGGTGCTGCTCCCTGCAGACCCTCCCTGAGCACGGAGCGTATGAGCACAGAGGGGGACCAGGTCCCAGAGAGAGAGGAAGGGGTGGCACTAGATCCCCTCTCACTGCTCAGAAGAGCTTGTGGCTTAAAACTTACGAATGGTATATTTCTGGAATTTTCCATTTAATATTTTCAGACCATAACTGGCCACAGGTGGCTGAAACCATGGAAGGCAAATCGTGGCGGAGGGGACCCTGTCCTGCTCCCTGGGGGAGGGTGCTGCACGGGGATAGGCCCAGCACCCAGCAGGCATGCTGCAGGCCAGGGCTGGCCTCTGAGCCACATAGGCCTCTTCTCCTGCCACTCAGTGCTTAGCCCAGAGGCCAGTGTCTGAATGGGGCTCTTCAGAACTCCTCTGTGAGCCTGAAGAGGAGAGCAAGCAAGCTTCCCAGCCAGCCTTCAGCTCCGCCCACCAGCTCGCGGAGCCCAGGCTGTGTCCCAGTGACGTCACCGCTCCTCACTGCGCTGGGTTTTATTGTCCTCGCTGTTGTTTGCCACCAGGAGTTTCCAAAATGCTTGCGCAACAAAAGTGCAGTTCAAGAGCATCCTCAAACTTCAGGACCTGACTACTGCAAAGCTGCACTGGCCGCCCAGCAGAGGGTTCAGAGCAGCCCTGGGCTGGGGAGGGCGATGGCCTCCCTCAGCTGCCCAGGGAGGGCCACACCCTTGGTGGGGTCCCCAACCAGCTGGCATTGAGGACCCTGCAGCCTGGTGTTGTGCAAACAGCATAAAGCACGTGGAGAGCCTGCTGGCAACCAGAACTCAGGGCTGGCCCAGGGAGGGTACTCTGCTGGGCCTCACAGGGCCTGTGGGTGCTCCTGAGGGCCGGGAAGGTCCAGCCCGTGTGCCTCCCTCAGGCCCCTTTCTGTTCCGGTCCCTCTCTTGTCAGCCACGGTGTGCTCCCTGTGTCTGGCTCAGCACCCTGCTTCCTGTGGCCCTCATTTGCTTCTCCAAGTAGCCTCCCTGGGCTCTCACTGGGCTTGGGAACCCTTAGTTGGCATTTTCCTGGTGTTTTGATCTCAGCCATGGTTTAACATTTAAACACCAAGAGTCCAAAGCCAGGGCAGTGATGGAGGGAGTGGGGTTTCCCAACCACTCTTCCTCAGCTGCACCAGTTCTGTCACCTCCCTGAGGCTCTCAGACATCTCCCTCCTGCGTCCCAGCACCAGTGACCATCACCATCTGGGAATGTTTGGCATTTCCACCACCAGAATCAAAGCTCTTCGGGGTTAGGGATGGAATCTGTTTTAGTCAACTTTTCCCCTGCTATGACTACAGGACATAAGGAGAACAACATAGAGGAGGAAAAGTTTCTTTGGTGCTAATGGTTTCAGAGGTCTTAGTCCATGATTGGCCAGCTCCATTGCTCTGGGTCCAAGTGAGGCAGAATATCATGGCAGAAGGATTTGGAGGAGGGAAGCAGTCAGGAAATGACCACAAGAAGCAGAGGGACAAAACGTAAACTCCAGAGGCTTGCCCCCAGTGAGCTACCTCCTCCAGCCACACCCTACCTGCCTGCAGTCACCACCCAGTTAATCGATTTAAGAGGATCGTGCTCTGATTAGGCGAGGTTCCCACAACCCAACGTTTCCACCTCTGAACCTTCTTGCATTGCTGCACACATGAGCTTTGGGGGACACCTCAGGTCTGCACCATAACGGGATCAAAGGCCCCTCTCTTGGGTCTGGCCCCACTGTCCTTTCTCCAGACGACAGCTGTGGTTTCTTGTCCATTCAACAGCAGCAGAACCTTTCAATGTGAGCTGTGAAATGCAACATGCCATCCCTCTTCGAGGTGGGCTTGAGACAAGCCCCATCCAAGGCTAGTCTGCCGCACGCTGCTCTTCACTGCCTTCCTGAAACCCAGCTCTCCAGCCACTGGCATGCTTCTGTCTGTGGGAGTAGCACCTTCAGGCATCAGCTTGGTTTCCTCAGAGACTCGTGCTTCATCCTTGGAGAAGAGGGCTCCTCTCTGTCATTCCTCAAGCTGCCCTTCCTTCCTAGCCCTTGTCTTGTTACATATGTGACCTTTTCATTTGTTGGTCAGACTTAGCCAGGGAGGAGCAGTCACAGTCAAGGATGGGCTGAACGCACAGCCATGGTCCCAGAAGATGCTCCTGCCCGGCCCTGCCACAGCTGTCCTCCTCCGTGTGGGCTGCACGTGACCAAGTCCCCAGCACTGGCGTGAGTCCCCTGCTGAGCCCAGTGTGATGGAGTTCGACCTCCCCACAGGATATACCACAGGGCTGCAGGGTACAGGCTGCGCTGGGCCTGGTGCCACGTGGGGCCCCACTCACCATAGGTGGGCCTTGCTTCCCAGAGAGGGCGTGTGCCCAGCGTAGACCTGAGCTGAAGTTTGCTTCCTGGTGTCACAAGGATGTGGGGGTCGGGTTCGAGTGCCATGCTCGATGTATGCAGAAGAGATGGATGCTGCTGGGTGGAGGAAGAGTCAGGTGTGCTGGGGAGCTATTCCCCGAGATGCCGGAGTGCAGACTGGGATAGCCTGGGTGTCTGCTTTGCTCAGTGGCAAGCACGCCTGCAGCAGAGGTGGAAGGGGTGAGAAGGAGGTGAAAGTAGGGCTGGGGCCAAGTCACGGACCCACTGCAAAGTGGGGCCCAGCAGTTACACTTCAATCCCTGCACCTGAGGACGAGGAGGTAAGAAGGTTGTGCCAGCTTGCCAGGATCCAGCCCATCTGTGGGGAGCTGGAATTAGAACTCGAGTCTGCCCCCACGAGGTTCTGGCAGTTTCCATGACCACCCAGCTCTCTCCTTCCACCTGCACAAAGCAAGTGAGCGCCCATGAGACTGTGGCTCCTGTCTCATGGGCTAAGTTCTGCAGAAGGACTTCATCTTGGGACAGGGACATGCTGGTTCTTCCCCCACTTCTCAGGAGAGAAAGATCCCTGACTGACCCCGTCCCTGCCGCGGGGCCAGGTGTGGCACCCACTCTCAGTGTTGAGGGGCCTTCCTGGTCCTGGGGTGTGCACAGCTGGTGCTGAGGAAGCCCCATTCTGCTTCCTGGTACAGGCATCCCTGGCCCGGAGTGTGTGCTTCTGAGTCTTAAGCACAGTGACCGAGCTCACAGTGGTCCAGGTGTCCACGGTGTGAACAACGCAGGCAGCTACCAGCTGAGAGGAAATTGCAACCTGCGGTGGTGCAAGCCCCCGAGGCCGCTCCGGCTCACATCCTGCTCCTGTGGGGAGGCAGAGCCCTTCTGAAACCAGGAGGAAGGGCAGCCTGTGGGGCCTGCTTCCTCCTGCGAGAGCCCAGGAGTGTGGAGACATGCTTTCTTCTGCTCTCCCTGAGGGAAGGCTGGAGACTGCTGTCCACACCCTGCTGTGCCACGTGGGACGGCCTCCTGCTCCCCCCGCTTTCTCGCCACTTGGTCCTCGCCACAGCCTGGCTCTGGGTCCTTCGCCTGTCTTCTCACTAGGCTCCTGCAGGAGTCCGCACTGCCTGACGGTGTCCATCAGTCTGCTCTGTCGGCTGCCCTCTTTCTAGAGCCAGTCAGAACCTGGGCCACCCACACCGTGGAGGACTGGTGAATGCTGGTCTTCAGTGTGGTGAGAAGCCCACACGGCCTCCTTTCTCTCCTTTCCCTGGAAAGCTGCACTCATGCAAATGGCTCTGTGGTCTCCGCACAGTCCACTGTCTTCCCATTCTTCACAGTCATGACCACGACCCTGGACCTCCTGCCTGGAAGGTTAGCCATTGCCCCTCTCGGATGTGCAGCCTTGGAGGTTGCTTGGACGCCCTGGTCTCATTGTTGAAACAGGACATTGCGGGCACTCTCTCAGGGTGGACAGGGCAGGTCAGCGCCCTGCTGGCAGGGACTGGAAGCAGCGCCTAGTGCTGTTGGTGCCAGAGTAGCCGGCAGCTCTCACTGTGCCCGGCATGATGCTGCTCTCCGACGCTTTGAGCCGCATTCATCCTTCACGATGGCTCAGGGTCCAGTGCACACTCATTTGTGAGCCAGCCCTCCATTGATTTGAGCTCCCGACCCTGCTGGCCCATCTTACTCCCACACTCCTGCCCAGATCTGCCCTTTCCCCAGGGCAGCAGCAGGATGCGCCCCTGGGCTGTGACTGCCTCAGTGGGTCTCCACTGTGCCTTGGTCAGACCCAGGCTCTGCCTGCCCTGGCGCCCTCTCAGCCTCTAGGGCCTCAGTTCCCTGTGACTCTCTCTTGTTCTCCAGAAACTGCCCCGCGGTGGTCTGCCCGACTCAACTGGACACGTCTCTCTTCTTCCGCTGGATCATTCTCATCCAACAAATCTCATTTCATATGCTTCCTTTTCAAAGGGGCTTTCCTGACCTGCTGGGCTGAGGAGCCCTGGGCTATGGGCTGCCTGCTCCACCAGCTGCCTGTCTCCCTCATGGTCCAGGTCACCTTGGAGCATTTTATTTGTTCATTTTCTGATTCCTTCCTTGGAGATAAAACTTCACAGGGAAAAGGCCTGGTCTGCTTGCTCACCACCAAGTGCAGGTCCGCAGACAGTTCCTGGCCCAGAGGAGGTGCTGGAAAGCTGTGTCTCAACTGAGCACACAGCATTCGAGAACAGAGCTCCCCACTCCCCAGTCGCCCAGAGAAGGGAAGCGGCGGAGCAGCAGAAGTCATCTCTTGCCTGTTTGGAGAGAAGGACAAGGCCCCAAGGCCCGGCAGTGCCCAGGCTGCCTCTTCTCAGATACAGTCAGCAAGGCCACGGACACTTCCCAGGCATCCCTGCAAGTATCACACCTCTTAAGAAAGCAAGAAGTCAAAGTCACAGTCGAGGATGTGAATGGCTACAAAACGCTGGAACAGAGTAAGGGTGGGAAGACTGTTTCTAGCAGAGTCAGCGCAGTAGGTCTATAGCAGCCCTGCTTCCCGGAGCAGGGAAAAGGGGGCATGAGAGTCCTCAAGCAAGGTGTGTAAAGCGAACACGGGTTTCACTGTCAGCTGGGCACAGTCTAACAATGAAAATCACTTCCTGCACTTTACAGTTAGAAATATGCTAGCACGTCTGCCTCCCTCGGCAAGCCCGTCCAGGGAAGACCCGCCTCTGGAACCCAGCCTCCATGGAAGGACCTTGGCAAGTCCCCTTCCTACTTGGCAGCCCAGGTGGTGGGCCAGATTGTCTTCAGCTCCACTTGGCACTCCGGGGGCCACGACTCATGACTCTTGACAGTCAGAGCCTCTTCGGAAGTCCTTGCTGTGGACTTTTTTTCAGCATCATGGGATCTTCTGGGTCTTCTTTCATGTTCCCTGGGAAGCCTGGAGGTTTGGAGGCTATGTTTGGATGCCCAACCTCTCTCTCTGAAATACCATTTGGAGGCTTAGGATCACATAGACGTAAACCCACCACCAGTCTGGGGTTGTTGCTCAGTGGCAGAGCACTTCCCTGGCATGTGTGAGGCACTGGGTTCAATTCTCAGCACTGCATAAACAAACAAACAAACAAACAAATATCCACTGACAGCTTAAAACTGCACTAACACTGGCTTTTTAAATAAATAAATACATAAAGCCACTGCCAATGACGGCTGGTGTCTCTGTCTGTCGTCTGCCCCTCCTGCAGTCCCTCTTGCAGGAGGCGAGGTCATCAGCGTGAGGCTGACTTCTGTGCTGGTAGGTTTCTGGAACAGTGCCCATGGTCGGGTCAACCAGAGTTGGAGATTTACCCTCCTAGTCTAGTTCTTCTGAGGTGCCTGGCATTGTGTCTGCCTGCAGCTGCTTAGTTCTACCACACCGGGAGCCTCTGCAGGTCACTGTCTGGAGAACAGCACCCTCCAGCTCCTTCCTGGCAGGGCTGATGGTCAGACCTTGGCCCTGTGTGACCTGTTGCTTCTGACCTGGACTGAGGTGCCTGGGGTCAGTCCTTGGGTCCTTTGGCTGGCTAGCCCAGGCTCCTGGCAGCGTTCCCTTCCCAGCAGAACCCCAGCTCCAGGAGCCCCGTCCTGCTTTCCCTGTGGGCGTGGGGGAGGACTGACGTAGGAGGGCTCTCTTCCTCTTCTCCAGGGCCCGAGGCAGGAGTCTGAGCTGCAACTCAGGCCATCTGATTGGCTGACCGATCCTGGCTGGGCTATAAAAGAGACCCCTGCAGGCTGGGGAGGGAGAAGGATTCTGACAGCCGCTCCCGGAGAAGAGCTGAGAGCTCTCAAAACAGAAGCTGCTTCCCTGCCTCCAGCCACGCGCCTCAACCGCTCCTCAAGATGTGCAAGGGACTGGCGGGCCTGCCGGCCTCCTGCCTGCGGAGGTAAGGCTGTCTGACTTAGACAGACTGGGTCAGCTACCACGGAGGTAAGGCTGTCTGACTTTTAGAAACAGTGTGATCAGGAGTCCGACTGTCCTCTAGGACTAGCTGGATATGGTGGCTGAGATTTGGGTACCTGTGTGTTGTTGACGTGACTTCATTCTGAGACTGGTGCTGACTTGGAAGCTTGGTCCTCCGAGCAAGCTGGTCTGGATCCAGGAGAGGCATGTGGTCGAGCTGTACATGGAGGTCTGCATGCCTCTGCGTCCAGGGCTGCTAACTGAGCCTCACTGCAGCTCCTGGCTCGGGCTCTGCTCCTGACCCTGCCTGTGGGTGTTCTGGGGAGGCACCGGGAAGGAGGCTGAGTCTAGAGAGGCAGGCTCTGGTGTGCTGCGCTGCCCTCTCTGGGTTGTGAGCCAGTGTGACAGTGGATCTGTTCAAGAAGGGACCTCCCTCCCTTCCTCCGTCCCCAGCCCTGAAGTCAGCTCAGGGTCCTCAGATCTCATCCTGAGGACATTGTTTTATCAATGGGCTCCATTTTATCAAAAAGAAAAAAAAAAAAAAAAAAAAAAACCTTGAGGATTTACAGCTGCTCATCTGTCTGTGGCTTTATTAAAAGGGTTCAAATGAGTGATTTCAGAGAATGCTCATATATTAGCCAGTTGAAAATAAAATGAAAGGCTGGAATATCTTACATTATGGATCTTCAGTTAAGGGTAAAGTGAACCTGAGGGTATACCAACTCCTTTCTTATCTCCCTGCAAATAGGAATCACATGAAATCGCAATTTGGAAATGACCCTAAGCACTCTTTCATGTGGCCCTGAGAAGTCTACCTTTCAAACATTCCCTCGGGGCAAGACCCTGCCACAGGCTTCTTCAGAAGCACGAGGGGTCTGGCAGGGGGCCTGGGAGCCCCTCCGCCAGCTCCAGCTCAGTCCTGTTACCTATGAAGGCAACCTCGGAGAGGAGGGTGTGGGGATCTTACCTGGGACAGGCAGGCTACGCTGCGGCGCTGCCCTCAGAGCTGGCTGCCAACCTGAGAGGGACCTGTTCACCATGCCTTCCCCAGGTCCAGGCCCCAGGACCTTCGCTGCTCCTGGCCACAGGAGTGGTGCTGTGAGGAGCCACTCCCTGTTTCCAGGAGGCTCAAGTTGCCTGGGCTGTGCCCACTCTGGCTCCCGTGCTGTGACCTCAGGCACAGCTGCTGGGCAGCAGAGGCAGCAGGTGGAGGCTTGAAACAGCTTCTGCTGGACTGGGTCGCCACACACTGGCAGCCTCCAAGCACTTGGCCCTCAGGAGGACTGGCCCGGTGACTGCGGCCATCCATTGAGGGGGCCTTTGCCTTCCCTGACAGTCACCAGCTGGAGAGGTAGAGGAAGGGACCAGTGCTGCGAGGGGAACGGCCTCCTACAGGGCAGTGTGCGACAGGAAAGCCAGCACGCAGAGACCACGGGTCACCTGCACTGCCAGCCATCCCCAGTGTCTTCCATGTATCCCCAGGGGCTGTGTCTCCCTCGCCAGCAGACCAGCTAGTTACTGTTCCTTTTAAACGACTTTCTCCTCTTTGATGATTTCTTGGCTTTCACAATTAAAGAGGTAAAGTGAGGAGAGAAGATATAGGGAGAGAGTGAGCCAAGCGCTCATTAGGGGTCCTGCTCCTGCTTCTCGTTAGGGGTCCTTCTCCTGCTCCTCATTGGTGTCCTCCTCCCACTACTCATTAAGAGTCCTCCCTCCTGCTCCTCATTGGGGTCCTTCTCCTGCTCCTCATTACGAGTTCTCCATCCTGCTCCTCATTAAGAGTCCTCCATCCTGCTCCTCTTTAGGATCCTGCTCCTCATTAAGAGTCCTCCTCCTGCTCCTCATTAAGAGTCCTCCTCCTGCTCCTCATTAAGAGTCCTCCTCCTGCTCCTCATTGGGGTCCTCCTCCTTCTTCTCATTAGGGGTCCTCCCTCCTGTTCCTCTTTAGGGGTCCTTCTCCTGCTCCTCATTGGGGTCCTCCTCCTGCTCCTCATTAGGAGTCCTCCCTCCTGCTCCTCTTTAGGGGTCCTCCCTCCTGTTCCTCTTTAGGGGTTCTCCTCCTGCTCCTCATTGGTGTCCTCCTCCTGCTCCTCATTAGGGGCTCTCCCTCCTGTTCCTCTTTAGGGGTTCTACTCTCACTTCTCATTAGGGGTCCTCCCTCCCACTCCTCTTTAGGGGTCCTCCCTCCCACTCCTCATTAAGGGTCCTCCTCCTGCTCCTCATTGGGGTCCTCCTCCTGCTCCTCATTAGGGGCTCTCCCTCCTGTTCCTCTTTAGGGGTTCTACTCTCACTTCTCATTAGGGGTCCTCCCTCCCACTCCTCTTTAGGGGTCCTCCCTCCCACTCCTCATTAAGGGTCCTCCTCCTGCTCCTCATTAGGGGTTCTCCCTCCTGTTCCTCTTTAGGGGTTCTACTCTCACTTCTCATTAGGGGTCCTCCCTCCCACTCCTCATTAGGGGTCCTCCCTCCCACTCCTCATTAGGGGTCCTCCCTCCCACTCCTCATTAAGGGTTCTCCTCCTGCTCCTCATTAGGAGTCCTCCCTCCTGCTCCTCATTAGGGGTCCTTCTCCTGCTCCTCATTAGGGGTCCTTCTCCTGCTCCTCATTGGGGTCCTCCTCCTGCTCCTCATTAGGAGTCCTCCTTCCTGTTCCTCTTTAGGGGTCCTCCCTCCTGTTCCTCTTTAGGGGTTCTCCTCCTGCTCCTCATTGGGGTCCTCCTCCTTCTTCTCATTAGGGGTCCTCCCTCCTGTTCCTCTTTAGGGGTTCTCCTCCTGCTCCTCATTGGGGTCCTCCTCCTGCTCCTCATTAGGGGTCCTCCCTCCCACTCCTCATTAGGGGTCCTCCCTCCCACTCCTCATTAAGGGTCCTCCTCCTGCCCCTCATTGGGGTCCTCCTTCCGCTCCTCAGCCACCAGCTGCAGCCTGGGAGCCTGTTAGCTCCAGGGACCACTCCAGCCTGCTGCTTTTTCCAAAACCTCCCATACCCTCTGGCCTGTGTCTCCTGGTCATGTAGCTTTTAAAGGAAGGTGGTGGCAGCTGGAGATAAGACCGCCTCCAGGAGCTTGGGTTCCAGCCCAACCGGTGTTCACACCTGCTGCCCACCCTGCACTGCACACCTCAGTGTGCTGGGTGCTCACAGCAACTGCTGGGACAGCAGGACTGAACTCAGCATCTCTCCAATGTGTCCAGGATCCCTCTGCCAGCAGAAAGGCAGGTGAACTGGCAGCAAGAACCACTGTACTTTGCTTTTGAACTAAAACTTACGTACGATCAATCCTGTGTCCAGTTTGGTTCCATTGGCCAGACCAGAGGTGCTATGTTGGAGAAGAGGGAGGGTATGTGCGTAAGAGGCTTCTGGGTGGACTGAAAGGTCAGAGTCCCCGTCACAGCTGAAGGAGCCAGTGTTGTGACTCTGCCTGGGGTAGAAGTCAGAGCGAGGAAGAAATGGGTCCTCCTGGGAGCTCGAGCTCCACAGAGTCCCCTTCCCAGTGCAGCTGCCCCCGCCCCTGGCACCATTAGTGGGCCCCCCAGCTCCACTGATAGGTGTCCTCTGGGGACAGCCTTGTTGCTCACCGTCCTCTTCCTCCTCTCTGCAGTGCAAAAGACATGAAGCACCGGCTAGGCTTCCTGCTGCAGAAGTCCGACTCCTGTGAGCACAGCTCTTCCCACAGCAAGAAGGACAAAGGGGCTGTTTGCCAGAGGTAAGAAACAGCTTTGGCGAAGGCCAGCTGTGTGTGACACCTGTTGAGGAGGTGTCTGTGCAGGGACCGAAGCGGAGCCTGAAAGCTGGGTTTGCATCCAGAGGGCCTGAGTTCTCGTGGACGCAGATAGATCTGAAACTTCCCCATCCTTGGTGAAAACCTGTCCTAACTGACAGCAGATCTCTTTGCAGTGGCAGAAGATAACATCTGTGTATTACCCAGGATCTTAGACTTCTTGTCTCAGCTGTACATCATGGCATTCAAGTTATGCTTTTTTTCTGTGATATCTCTAGGGTGAGCCAAGAAGAAGTCAAGAAATGGGCTGAATCACTGGAAAATCTGATTAAACATGAATGTAAGTCTGATGTCCCTTATACCCGGGGCCCCTGAACAAAGGCACTCAGGATAAGACAGGTTATCTCGCCTTGTGCTGATCTGAGAGCACCTGCAGAAACGTTTGGGTCCTTCTGATTACCAGACCAGGATAAACTTTGATCTCACATCCCATCTGTTAAAAATTTTACCATGCCCTAGAGCTTTACCTTATACAATGGAAAATTCATACCGAAATAACTGTTGCTCTCACCACATGGGAAAGTGGCAAAGAGAAAAGATTCTGAATATGGAAATCTTCCTGAAGAATTGGCCTCAGTTTCTCTTTCAAGGCACCTTGGTGGTTAATGCTATATAGACATCTCTGGAACGTAACACTTCTTGAATCTTGGTTAAGGACTGCTAGGTGTAACCGGGATCTATCTGTTTGACATCTGATGTTTGGGGCCTGAAGCCTGATGGCGTGGTCTCCCTGTCCCAGGTGGGCTGGCCGCATTCAGAGCATTCCTGAAGTCTGAGTACAGCGAGGAGAACATCGACTTCTGGGTCAGCTGCGAGGAGTACAGGAAGACCAAGTCACCCGCCAAGCTCAGCCCCAAGGCCAAGAAGATCTATGAGGAGTTCATCTCCGTGCAGGCCACCAAGGAGGTGAGTCCCGGCCCAGGGGCCTCCTGGACCTGGGAGGAGCTCCTGATGAGCTCTGGGCAGGGTCTTCAGGTCCTGGAGGTAGGGCCACCACCCACAGGCTGTTGTACCTGCACACACCCCAGGTAAGCCTCAAGGAAACGCAGGCTCAAATTGCCTCCTCTAAAGCTTTTTCTGACAAATCTCTCCAATCTGGGAGACCAAAAGGAAGACAATGCTCTTCCCGCCTGAAATGGCAGGATGGCCTGCCACACCTCCTGGAGGCCCCAATGGCCCTGGGCGTCCTGGGATGCAGGGCACAGCCACCTGCATCCCAGCACAGAGCTGCACCTTCATCTTGGCAGAGGTCTGATGGAGCCTCCATCTTTGTCCCCAGGTAAACCTGGACTCTCGCACCAGGGAGGAGACGGGCCGGAATGTGCTGGAGCCCACAGTGACCTGCTTCGACGAGGCCCAGAAGAAGATTTTCAACCTGATGGAGAAGGACTCCTATCGCCGCTTCCTGAAGTCCCGATTCTATCTGGATTTGGCCATGCCTTCCAGTGGCAGGGTAGAGAAGCAGAAGGGAGCCAAGAGTCCTGCAGACTGTGCGTCCCTGCTCCCTCAGTGTGCCTGACTCACTCTGAGACCTGGGCTGGAACGCAAGACACTGTTCTCTAAACATTTAAGGCCAACTCTGATCTGTTCAGTTGGGTGCTTTGTCCACATGGTAGCATGGTGTCCATGCATGGCCCTGTGTGAGCCACTGCCAGGTAGACGTGGGCAGGGTATTTGGGCCTTCACTGGGGCAGAACCCTGCTCTAGCCCACCCTTCCCAAGGTTCCCTCATGGGGCATGTGAGCAAGCACCCAAGTGCTGGCCTCAGGACTGGGATCCCAGAGCCACTGGCAGTGCCCTCCCGCAGTGTGACCTCAGTCTGGTTGGTTGGTGCACATCCTCTGACACTCATGTGGATGTGTGGTCTGCAGGCCATCACTTCCTGCAGGTGTGGTGTTAGGTGACATCCATGTCTGGTACAATACACATGAGTAGTGTGCATATTAAATAGATATAATACATGCATATGCATTCTGCATACATTTACGTGTCTATGTTTTGGCATGTGTTGTGCGTTTGTGTGTGTATACACACATTTCTGCAAGAGTACACAGAGACTGGGTGCTCCAATCTGTGTGTGTCCACATGTCCATACACATTCTCATCTCTGCTTTCTGCTGCCTTGGCACGGGGCACACTGAGCCAGCCGCCATGCAGGGGAAGGAGGATGCCAACCTGTGCACACTGGTTCTGTAACAACTGTGGGCTTTGCTGGAGAAGAATCCCAGGTCTTCCTGCTCATTGAGCCCTTGCAGACTCTGCCCTCAGCACAGTTGCTGGGAAGGCTCCTGGACCTGCCCATCACAGAGCGCTCTCTTGGCCACTGTTACTGGCACTTGAGTCCTGGAGCAACTACACACTCCTTTCCTGGGTGCTCAGGCATGCTAGTGAGCAGCTGGGCTGGGCTGGCATCTGGAGATGGAGGGAGTGAGGAGCTGCAGGCAGGGTCTGGCCAGCCTTGTGAGTGGAGCCCCCAGCTGGAGCTCTGTGCCCCGGCCATGGCTGATGTCCGCTGACCTCGTCCCCTCCTGAACAAGGTGCTCTTCTTGTTCCCCTGAGAAATGAGAACCTAGGCCATCAAACAAGCTCCTTGGTCCCCCTGGTGGGCTGGCTCTTTTCTGTAAGGGTTCTAGGCTGTACCTGTGTTTATAAACTAGCAGAGGGACAGGGTGTGTTTCTAAGGCAGAACAAGTTACAAACTCAAAAACGTTCCTCTTCAAGGTAAATCTTGTTCATTCCATCCCAAACACCAGGCTGACAACCTGAAAATTTTCTTCCTGTCCCCTGAGAGCAAAGAACAGAGACATGAAGGGAGGGAAAGGAGACCAGCTGTGAGGACCACTGTGGAGCTCTCCAAGGCACTCGGAATACTTAGCGATTCTTGTGTGGACCGTTCAGGACGCTCTTCTGAGCAGGGCTTACTGTGCAGGCAGAGGGGCGGGCCTCCCTGGACCATTAGGGAAAGTGGCTTTCTCCTAAAGCTGCTACTGTGGGAAGCACAGGCACCCTGCACCTTCACGCCCTCACAGGCTGGCCGCTGAGCTGGTGCCCCAGATGCCAACAAGGACTCCTAGGTGTGTCTCTGATACTGGATCTCAGGGCACCTGATGGTGTCCTTCCTCTCTGGGCAGTCTGGCTCGCCATGCTGCAGAGCTGATCCCACTGTCCTTTCCATTAACCTGACTCAGTCTGCCTCCAGCTGACCCAAGGGTCCATCTGTGCAACTGAACTTGCCTTCGCAACAAATCATTCAACTTCTAAGTGTACCTGTGGCCGCAGATGGTGCCTCACAAGCTGGTCTGGAGGCCATTCTGAAAGAGAAGTAAATTAGGATATGACATATATTTTGGAGTGGTTTTCATTTGTATTTTCCTGTGCTCTGTTGACTAATGTGGCTAGCTTCCCTGATGACAGTCCTGGACATGAACTTCTGTGTGCACGCCTGCCACTGCACTGTGCCTAGAGGGCTCAACCCAGCTTCCTGTGAAGCACAGGTTCCCAATAAAGAGGTCCATAAATGCTTCCAGCAACGGTTTTCACAGAAACACATTAACATGCTCCAGACACAGAAAACAAAAGCAGGATGCAGGGCACTGAGCCCTAAGACCTCCAAAACAACCTGGGAAAGAGAAGGACTGAGGTGGTGGATAAAAAAAGTCCTGGTGCTCAGTCCCTGTCCCTATCCTTCCTGCACTCACAGGACGAAGGCAGTCCTGGTCCTCAGGCCATGGCCCTGACCCTCCTGCAGTCACAGCACCAAGGCACTCCTGGTCCACAGGCCAAGCCATTGTCCCTTCTGCACTCACAGGACCAAGGCAGTCCTGGTCCTCAAGCCCTGTCCCTGTCCCTCCTGCACTCACAGCACCAAGGCAGTCCTGGTCCTCAGGCCCTGCACCTGTCCCTCCTGCACTCACAGGACCAAGGCAGACCTAGTCCTCAGGCCCTGTCCCTGTCCCTCCTGCACTCACAGCACCAAGGCAGTCCTCGTCCTCAGGCCCTGCCCCTGTCCCTCCTGCACTCACAGGACCAAGGCAGTCCTGGTCCTCAGGCCCTGTCCCTGTCCCTCCTGCACTCACAGCACCAAGGCAGACCTGGTCCTCAGGCCCTGTCCCTGTCCCTTGTGCACTCACAGCACCAAGGCAGTCCTGGTCCTCAGGCCCTGCCCCTGTCCCTCCTGCACTCACAGCACCAAGGCAGTCCTGGTCCTCAGGCCCTGCCCCTGTCCCTCCTGCACTCACAGGACCAAGGCCGTCCTGATCCTCAGGCCCTGTCCGTGTCCCTGCTGCACTCACAGGACCAAGGCAGACCTGGTCCTCAGGCCCTGCCCCTGTCCCTCCTGCACTCACAGAAACAAGGCAGTCCTGGTCCTCAGGCCCTGTTGTATCCCTCCTGCACTCACAGGACCATCACCGTCCTGGTCCTCAGGCCCAGTCCCTCTCCCTCCTGCACTCACAGGACCAAGGCAGACCTGGTCCTCAGGCCCTGTCCGTGTCCCTCCTGCACTCACAGCACCAAGGCAGTCCTGGTCCTCAGACCCTGTCCCTGTCCCTCCTGCACTCACAGCACCAAGGCAGTCCTGGTCCTCAGGCACTGTCCCTGTCCCTCCTGTACTCACAACACAAAGGCAGTCCTGGTCCTCAGGCCCTCCCCCTATCCCTCCTGAACTCACAGCACCAGGCAGACCTGGTCCTCAGGCCCTTCCCTGTCCCTCCTGCACTCACAAAACCCAGGCAGTCCTGGTCCTCAGGCAATGTCCCTCTCCCTCCTGCACTCACAGCACCAAGGCAGACCTGGTCCTCAGGCCCTGTCCCTGTCCCTTCTGCACTCACAGGACCAAGGCAGACCTCGTCCTCAGGCCCTGTCGCTGTCCCTCCTGCACTCACAGGACCAAGGCCGTCCTGATCCTCAGGTCCTGTCCGTGTCCCTGCTGCACTCACAGGACTAAGGTAGTCCTAGTCCTCAGGCCCTGCCCCTGTCCCTCCTGCACTCACAGCACCAAGGCAGTCCTGGTCCTCAGGCACTGTCCCTGTCCCTCCTGTACTCACAGGACCAAGGCAGTCCTGGTCCACAGGCCCTGCCCCTGTCCCTCCTGAACTCACAGCACCAGGCAGACCTGGTCCTCAGGCCCTTCCCTGTCCCTCCTGCACTCACAACACCCAGGCAGTCCTGGTCCTCAGCCAATGTCCCTGTCCCTCCTGCACTCACAGCACCAAGGCAGTCCTGGTCTCAGGCCGGGTCCCTGTCCCTCCTGCACTCACAGGACCAAGGCAATCCTGGTCCTGGGGCCCTGCGCCTGTTCCTCTTGCACTCACAGCACCAAGGCAGTCCTGGTCCTCAGGCCCTGCCCCTGGCCCGCCTGCACTCACAGGACCAAGGCAGTCCTGGTCCTCAGGCCCTGCCCCTGTCCCTCCTCCACTCACAGCACCAAGGCAGTCCTAGTATTCAAGGCCTGTCCCTGTGCTTCGTGCACTCACAACACCAAGGCAGACCTGGTCCTCAGGCCCTGCCCCTGTCCTCCTGAACTCACAGCATCAAGGCAGTCCTGGTCCTCAGGCCCTGTACCTGTCCCTCCTGCACTCACAGCACCAAGGCAGACCTGGTCCTCAGGCCCTTCCCTGTCCCTCCTGCACTCACAACACCCAGGCAGTCCTGGTCCTCAGGCAATGTCCCTCTCCCTCCTGCACTCACAGCACCAAGGCAGAACTGGTCCTCAGGCCCTGTCCCTGGCCCATGTGCACTCACAGCACCAAGGCAGACCTGGTCCTCAGGCCCTGCCCCTGTACCTCCTGAACTCACAACACCAAGGCAGTCCTGGTCCTCAGGCCCTGAACCTGTCCCTCCTGCACTCACAACACCAAGGCAGACCTGGTCCTCAGGCCCTGTCCCTGTCCCTCCTGCACTCACAGGACCAAGGCAGACCTCGTCCTCAGGCCCTGTCCCTGTCCCTCCTGCACTCACAGGACCAAGGCCGTCCTGATCCTCAGGCCCTGTCAGTGTCCCTGCTGCACTCACAGGACCAAGGTAGTCCTAGTCCTCAGGCCCTGCCCCTGTCCCTCCTGCACTCACAGAAACAACGCAGTCCTGGTCCTCAGGCCCTGTTGTATCCCTCCTGCACTCACAGGACCATCACCGTCCTGGTCCTCAGGCCCAGTCCCTCTCCCTCCTGCACACACAGCACCAAGGCAGTCCTGGTCCTCAGGCCCTGTCCCTGTCCCTCCGGTACTCACTGGTCCAAGGCAGTCCTGGTCCTCAGGCCCTGTCCTGTCTCTCCTGCACTCACAGCACCAAGGCAGACCTGGTCCTCAGGCCCTGTCCCTGTCCCTCCTGCACTCACAGCACTAAGGCAGTCCTAGTCCTCAGGCACTGTCCCTGTCCCTCCTGTACTCACAGGACAAAGGCAGTCCTGGTCCTCAGGCCCTGCCCCTGTCCCTCCTGAACTCACAGCACCAGGCAGACCTGGTCCTCAGGCCCTTCCCTGTCCCTCCTGCACTCACAACACCCAGGCAGTCCTGGTCCTCAGGCAATGTCCCTGTCCCTCCTGCACTCACAGCACCAAGGCAGTCCTGGTCTCAGGCCGGGTCCCTGTCCCTCCTGCACTCACAGGACCAAGGCAATCCTGGTCCTTGGGCCCTGCCCCTGTCCCTCTTGCACTCACAGCACCAAGGCAGTCCTGGTCCACAGGCCATGCCCATTGTCCCTCCTGCACTCACAGGACCAAGGCAGACCTAGGTCCTCAGGCCCTGTCCCCTGTCCCTCCTGCACTCACAGCACCAAGGCAATCCTCGTCCTCAGGCCCTGTCCCTGTCCCTCCTGCACTCACAGGACCAAGGCAGTCCTGGTCCTCAGGCCCTGCCCCTGTCCCTCCTGCACTCACAGCACCAAGGCAGTCCTGGTCCTCAGGCCCTGCCCCTGTCCCTCCTGCACTCACAGGACCAAGGCAGTCCTGGTCCTCAGGCCCTGCCCCTGTCCCTCCTCCACTCACAGCACCAAGGCAGTCCTAGTATTCAAGGCCTGTCCCTGTCCTTCGTGCACTCACAGCACCAAGGCAGACCTGGTCCTCAGGCCCTGCCCCTGTCCCTCCTGAACTCACAGCATCAAGGCAGTCCTGGTCCTCAGGCCCTGTCCCTGTCCCTCCTGCACTCACAGCACCAAGGCAGTCCTGGTCCTCAGGCCCTTCCCTGTCCCTCCTGCACTCACAGCACCAAGGCAGTCCTGGTCCTCAGGCCCTGTCCCTGTCCCTCCTGCACTCACAGCACCAAGGCAGTCCTGGTCCTCAGGCCCTGTCCCTGTCCCTCCTGCACTCACAGCACCAAGGCAGTCCTGGTCCTCAGGCCCTGCCCCTGTCCCTCCTGCACTCACAACACCAAGGCAGTCCTGGTCCTCAGGCCCTGTACCTGTCCCTCCTGCACTCACAACACCAAGGCAGACCTGGTCCTCAGGCCCTGTCCCTGTCCCTCCTGCACTCACAGGACCAAGGCAGACCTCGTCCTCAGGCCCTGTCCCTGTCCCTCCTGCACTCACAGGACCAAGGTCCTCCTGATCCTCAGGCCCTGTCAGTGTCCCTGCTGCACTCACAGGACCAAGGTAGTCCTAGTCCTCAGGCCCTGCCCCTGTCCCTCCTGCACTCACAGAAACAAGGCAGTCCTGGTCCTCAGGCCCTGTTGTATCCCTCCTGCACTCACAGGACCATCACCGTCCTGGTCCTCAGGCCCAGTCCCTCTCCCTCCTGCACACACAGCACCAAGGCAGTCCTGGTCCTCAGGCCCTGTCCCTGTCCCTCCGGTACTCACTGGTCCAAGGCAGTCCTGGTCCTCAGGCCCTGTCCTGTCTCTCCTGCACTCACAGCACCAAGGCAGACCTGGTCCTCAAGCCCTGTCCGTGTCCCTCCTGCACTCACAGCACCAAGGCAGTCCTGATCCTCAGGCCCTGTCCCTGTCCCTCCTGCACTCACAGCACTAAGGCAGTCCTAGTCCTCAGGCACTGTCCCTGTCCCTCCTGTACTCACACCACCAAGGCAGTCCTGGTCCTCAGGCCCTATCCCTGTCCCTCCGGTACTCACTGGTCCAAGGCAGTCCTGGTCCTCAGGCCCTGTCCTGTCTCTCCGGCACTCACAGCACCAAGGCAGTCCTGGTCCTCAGGCACTGTCCCTGTCCCTCCTGTACTCACAGGACCAAGGCAGTCCTGGTCCACAGGCCCTGCCCCTGTCCCTACTGAACTCACAGCACCAGGCAGACCTGGTCCTCAGGCCCTTCCCTGTCCCTCCTGCACTCACAACACCCAGGCAGTCATGGTCCTCAGCCAATGTCCCTGTCCCTCCTGCACTCACAGTACCAAGGCAATCCTGGTCCTTGGGCCCAGCCCCTGTTCCTCTTGCACTCACAGCACCAAGGCAGTCCTGGTCCTCAGGCCCTGCCCCTGGCCCGCCTGCACTCACAGGACCAAGGCAGTCCTGGTCCTCAGGCCCTGCCCCTGTCCCTCCTCCACTCACAGCACCAAGGCAGTCCTAGTATTCAAGGCCTGTCCCTGTCCTTCGTGCACTCACAACACCAAGGCAGACCTGGTCCTCAGGCCCTGCCCCTGTCCTCCTGAACTCACAGCATCAAGGCAGTCCTGGTCCTCAGGCCCTGTACCTGTCCCTCCTGCACTCACAGCACCAAGGCAGACCTGGTCCTCAGGCCCTGCCCCTGTCCCTCCTGCACTCACAGCACCAAGGCAGTCCTGGTCCTCAGGCCCTGTCCCTGTCCCTCCGGTACTCACTGGTCCAAGGCAGTCCTGGTCCTCAGGCCCTGCCCCTGTCTCTCCTGCACTCACAGGACCAAGGCAGTCCTGGTCCTCAGGCCCTGCCCCTGTCCCTGAAGCACTCACAACACTAAGGCAGTCATGGTATTCAAGGCCTGTCCCTGTCCTTGTTGCACTCACAGCGCCAAGGCAGTCCTGGTCCTCAGGCCCTGCCCATGTCCCTCCTGCACTCACAGGACTAAGGCAGTCCTGGTCCTCAGGCCCTGCCCCTGTCCCTCCTGCACTCACAGCACCAAGGCAGTCCTGGTCTTCAGGCCCTGCCCCTGTCCCTCGTACACTCACAGGACCAAGGCAGTCCTGGTCCTCAGGCCCTGCCCCTGCCCTCCTCCACTCACAGCACCAAGGCAGTCCTAGTTCAAGGCCTGTCCCTGTCCTTCGTGCACTCACAACACCAAGGCAGACCTGGTCCTCAGGCCCTGCCCCTGTCCTCCTGAGCTCCCAGCACCAAGGCAGTCCTGGTCCTCAAGCCCTGTCCCTGTCCCTCCGGTACTCACTGATCCATGGCAGTCCTGGTCCTCAGGCCCTGTCCTGTCTCTCCTGCACTCACAGAACCAAGGCAGACCTGGTCCTCAGGCCCTGTCCGTGTCACTCCTGCACTCACAGCACCAAGGTAGTCCTAGTCCTCAGGCCCTGTCCCTGTCCCTCCTGCACTCACAGCACGAAGGCAGTCCTGGTCCTCAGGCACTGTCCCTGTCCCTCCTATACTCACACGACCAAGGCAGTCCTGGTCCTCAGGCCCTGCCCCTGTCCCTCCTGAACTCACAGCACCAGGCAGACCTGGTCCTCAGGCCCTTCCCTGTCCCTCCTGCACTCACAACACCCAGGCACTCCTGGTCCTCAGGCAATGTCCCTGTCCCTCCTGCACTCACAGAAACAAGGCAGTCCTGGTCCTCAGGCCCTGTTGTATCCCTCCTGCACTCACAGGACCATCACCGTCCTGGTCCTCAGGCCCAGTCCCTCTCCCTCCTGCACACACAGCACCAAGGCAGTCCTGGTCCTCAGGCCCTGTACCTGTCCCTCCGGTACTCACTGGTCCAAGGCAGTCCTGGTCCTCAGGCCCTGTCCTGTCTCTCCTCCACTCACAGCACCAAGGCAGACCTGGTCCTCAGGCCCTGCCCCTGTCCCTCCTGCACTCACAGCACCAAGGAAGTCCTGGTCCTCAGGCCCTGTTGTATCCCTCCTGCACTCACAGGACCATCACCGTCCTGGTCCTCAGGCCCAGTCCCTCTCCCTCCTGCACTCACAGGACCAAGGCAGACCTGGTCCTCAGGCCCTGCCCCTGTCC